>NW_004443974.1:493888-535400 GCF_000243295.1 Trichechus manatus latirostris
TTCTAATTGTTGTTTTTGTATGATTTCTAGTTGTGAATTTATTTTAGCATTTTGTTCCTGTATTATTTTCTTGAATTCTTCCATTTTTTTGTCTGTATTTTCCATGAATTTGTCTGCCTTTTCCATGAATTTGTCTATTTTTTCCTCATTTTTGTCTGTTTTTTGCTTCAACTCTTGGATAATTCTGACTATTAGAGATTTGAATTCCGTATCATTTAGGTCTAGTGCCTTTTCTTCTACTGGAAGGTCATCTTGTGTTTTATTTTGGACACAGAGTGGAAGAATCCTGTCCTGTTTTTGTAAATGTTTTGATATTGTCTGCTGTCTTCAGGGCATTCAGTGGTTATTTTCCTTGTTTATTGACTGTAGATTCGTTTGTTTCGTCCTGCTTTTTTTTTTTAAATTTTTTTATGTCTGAGCAGGCAGGCTGTGTGTTCTTTGTTGTTTGCTCATCTGTGGGCATGATAGTTTTCACCTCCTTCTCCAAGGGGCAGGGTCAGTCACTCAGGTATAGTACAGCAGAGCAGGTCCAGCTGAAGGGGAGTTACTGGGATAGGTTTTTTGTGGCATGTACCAGGGCTGACAGTCCAGACTGGGAATCAGGGGAGGGCAGGTTCCAATAGGCCATGGCTGTGCTGCTTGGGAGTGTGATGATCAGCGCATGGTGCGGGTAGGCAGGAAGGAGGGGGTAGATTGTGAGGTGTGGAGCTAAGATGGGTATGGGAAAGATGAGAGAGAGGAGAGAGAAACAGAGCCAAAAACATACACACAAACACAAAAGAGTGCTAAGCGAGCTTGCTATTGGAGTGGAGAGATGAGAGACTGAGAAATGGGGAAAAACAAAAATTAAAAAAAGAAAAAATGAATAAATAGAGAAACTGGAAATGAAGAAAGACAAAAAGGGAATAAGAAAGAGACGAAAACTAAACAAAGAAATAAAAAAAAAATACAAACAAACAAACAAAAAAACCCAAAAACAAGAAAAAAGAAACACCCCCAGGGATGTTCCTGTGTGTCAGCACAGAGTAAGGGACTAGCTTCCAAGCTGCATGGTACTGCCCAGCTAGAAGGGGCTCCCAAGCTGAGAAAAGAAAAAAAACAAACAAATAAATCAAAACAGAACAAACCAGAGCAAACAAACAAACAAAAAGCCCCGGGGGTCCCACCAGTGTGGCAGCACAGGCCAGGAAGCAGTTTCACAGTTGATCGGTGTTTCACAGCCTTTCCGGAAGAAGCAAAGATTTCACACGGAGCCAGGTATTTGAGACAAAGGAGGGTGAGGTGGTGAGAGGTAAGGAAGAAATCTAAAGAAGCAGAAAAAAGCAACACCAGCAGCCAACAAATGGCACTCAGGGAGCTGGCCAGTGTAGGCAGGTGGAATCCAAGCAGCACTGGGAGGAAGCTTGTGCTTCCTGGCCAATAGACTGTGGCTGCAGGAAGCAGAGGAGGCTAAGTAGGGGTGAAGAAAGGTGGGTGTGGAAAGCCTATATCGTGGGTTACCAGTAGTTCTGTCTCCTGCTGGATGCTCCATGAAGCTGCTTTCTTATATCCCTTGTTCGCTGATCTCTGATAAGAGTCCAAGACGGTGGATCTGTGCTGCGGTAGCTGATAGGGGACCTCTGCATGTATCTCTCCTTGTGCTCTGTTTGCGGTCCATTTCTTATTCCATTTGGTGCTTGGCTGAGTTCTTTATCTCTTCTTTTGAAGCTTAGGGTTTCAGGATTTATGTGTGACTCTGTTTGACTTAGTTTTTCTGATCTTTGCTGCGGAGGGATGGTGTAGTGCTTCTGACTATAGTGCCATGTTGCCCGGAAGTCTTGGTGAAGTCTTTTGATGAGAACAAGTGTTTGATTTTTAGGAGCTCCCAGTTATCTAGTTTCTCATCTGGTGTTTGTGCATTGTTACTTATGGTTCATATTCTGTTCATGCCATGTGTTAGGGCTCCTAGCATTGTCCCTATTTTTTCTTCCTTGAACTTTATCGTTTCTGATTTTATATTTAGGTCTTTGATCCATTTTGAATTAGTTTTTGTGCATGATGTGAGGTGTGGGTCTTTTCTCATTTTTTTGCAGGTGGAGATCCAGTTATGCCAGCACCATTTGTTAAAGAGACTGTCTTTTCCCCAGCTGATGGACTTTGGGCCTTTGTCAAATATCAGTTGCTCATAGGTGGATGAATTTATGTCTGGATTCTTATTTTTGTTCCATTGGTCTAGTTGTTGTAACAGTACCAGGCTGTTTTGACTACTGTGGCGGTATAATAGGTTCTAAAATCAGGTAGTCTGAGGCCTCCCACTTTGTTCTTCTTCTTCAGTAATGCTTTACTTATCCAAGGCCTCTTTCCTTTCCATATGAAGTTGGTGATTTGTTTCTCCATCTGCTTAAAAAATGCCATTCGAATTTGGATTGGGATTGCATTGCATCTGTAGATTGTAAAGCTGCCAGTGTGTTTAAAGCAAAGCCTTAAAAAAGATCATATGCAAAGCTGAGCAGGGAATGGGTGTATCTTAACTGTGCACTGTTTTTCCTGCCATCAAAAAGAGTTCCTAAGCCAGTTATCACTTGTGTTGATTTGTCCATTATCCTAAGATTTGCTAGTAAAAAGGAAACACTGAGATGAGCCTTTTTTTAACCTCAATAAAAAATGACTTGATTAAATATTACCTGTTTATATTGATATTTATACACACATAGTGATAAGTTTTAAGACATGAATGGCCATCAAATTCAAACAAAAATCTTCAAAGACATTTGAAACTTTGAAATCCAGGACAAGAAGAAACACTTCAGGATTTAATCAACATAAAAGGTACTACAACAGTGGCTCAGTTTTTGTTTTAACCTATGACTCTCTCACCACTAAAGAGGCAATTTTTACGTTCCGAGATCAGATGTGAAGTTGCAGGATTCCCTAATTAGTTTACTGTGGCACAGTCCAGTCACTGAGAAACTCTTCAGTTATCAGCCTTTGATTGCTTCCAAGTCATCTTTAAACACTAACACTCCCTTTCTATTGAAATCTCCAGCTCTCTTCTAATTTCCAAGGAAATCGTTGGTACCATAAGTCTTTCTAAGCTGATCAACACCCACATTTCCCAGCCACAACAGCCAGCTTGTCAAATGCATTGTCTTCTGCAGAATGTCAATCAGTTAATGCTACAGTTACTATGAAGCAATACTCTCAGTCAGTGATTGGACCTTTCTTCCCTAAATCATCAGTAGCAGTTGTTGTGTTAACCATGTCCTCTAAAAATCAGTGCTAGTCACATTTTGTTTCATAGATCCATGGATCTGAAATGAATAGGACTCCTATCAGATATTCCAAAAAGACACACTAATTGTGCAGTCTCATCATCACACAGTCAGTTGATAAAAGTTTTCCACATTCTGGACACTGGGAAAAAGACACAAAAATACCATCAGCCTTAGTACTCTGACCCCTTGCCTACTGTGACTCTTGGACAATTCTATGTATACAATCAGAGTTTTAATAAGAGACTCTTGGTAAAATTGTGACCCCAATTGGAAACTGATTTACCAGGGATGAATGAAGAAGGAGAAAAATGTGGTTTGATTCCTGAAAGGCCCTTGCTAAACAAACTAAGGTCATTATATGGCCTCTGTAAAATCAATATTTTATTAAAGTAAATAATCTCTTGGCTGTAAGTCTTTTTCTTAGTTTGGGATCTCTAGAGGAGCAAAATAAGTGAAGTGTATGTAAATATATATACAGAGAAATTTACTTAAAGGAAATGGCTCATACAATTGTGGGGGTTGTGAAGTCCCGAATCCATGGGTCTGGTAACACACTGAAGACCTCTGCTGGCTTACGTGGTTGCAGGAGCTGACAAATCCAAAATCTGCAGGTCAGGCGGTAGGCTGGAGGCCTCTGCGGGCTCATGGGATTGTGGGGGTTTGCAAATCCAAAAGCTGAAGGTCAGGTGGCAGGCCAGAGACTTCTGCAGGTTTATGCCCCAAGAACCGTAGGTCAAGTGACAAGAAGAGTGCAGGATCAAGAGAGAGAGAGCTTTGCCAGAACATTCATTTATATACTGGAGGAAGGCCATGCCTCAAAGAACTCCCCTTTCAACTTAATGGCTGCTCACAAAATGGAAGGTGATTATATAGTGTCTGCCAAACCACTGAGAATCATAGCCTAGCAAAGTTGACACATAACATTAATCATCAGAGTACGCTTCTTGTCATCTTTGCACCTATACACATCTCCTAAAAGCATACATAATCTCTAAATGAAGACAATAATAAAGTCATACCCACTGCCATCAAGTCCGTTCTGACTCATAGCAACATGACCATATAGGACAGAGTAGAACTGCCCCATAGGGTTTCCAAGGTTGTGATCTTTATGGAAGCGGACTGCCACATCTTTCTCCCATGAACAGCTAGTGGGTTCAAACCATTCTCCTTTTGATTAGTGGCCAAGCACTTAACCACTGTGCCACCAGGGCTCCTTATAAAGTTATACTTGTACCTAATATGATCCAGCTAACATGCAAACAACCAAAAAGGCACTAGCCCCTTTCCATGATGGAAGCAGTCCAGTGTAATCAGCCTGCCACCAGGTTGCTAACTTATTGGCCCAAGAAATGGTGCTGTACTGGGGACTCAGTTTTGGTGTCTGCTGCTGACAGATTTGGATACTTAGCAGTGGCTGTAGCCAAGTCGAACTTGGTAAGTGGAAGTCCAGGTTGCTAAACATGCATAACCTCCACCTTGCCACCATGGCCACTTTGTTCATGAGCTTATTGAGCAATAATAGGAGTGGCTGGGGAAAGAGGTTGACTGGTATCCACAGTATGTGTCATCCTATCCACTTGATTGTTAAAATCCTCCTCTACCAATTGATTTGGCACTTCCTTAAAAAGCTAGAAATAGAAGTACCATACGACCCAGCAATCCTGCTCCTTGGAATATATCCTAGAGAAATAAGAGCCATCACACGGATAGATATATGCACACCCATGTTCGTTGCAGCACTGTTCACAATAGCAAAAAGATGGAAACAACCTAGGTGCCCATAAACAGATGAATGGATAAACATATTATGGTATATTCCAACAATGGAACACTACACAATGATAAAGAACAATTATGAAGCCGTGAAACATAATGTGGAGGAATCTGGAAGGCATCATGCTGAGTGAACTTAGTCACAGAAGGACAAATATTGTATAAGACCACTATGATAAGAACTCAAGAAAAGTTTTAAATATAGAAGAAAACACTCTTTGATGGTTACGAGGGTGGGAAGGGAGGGAGAGGGTAATTCACTAACCAGATAGTAAACAAGAATTATCTTAGGTGAAGGGAAGGACAGCACACACTACAGGGGAAGTCAGCACAACTTGACTAAATCAAAGCTAAGAAGTTTCCTGAATGCAATCAAACACTTCGAGGGACAGAGTAGCAGGGGCATGGGTCTGGGGACCATGTTTCGGGGACATCTAGGTCAATTGGCATAACAAAGTTTATTAAGAAAATGTTCTGCATCCTACTTTGGTGGTCTTAAAAGCTAGCGAGCGGCCATCTAAGATGCATTAATTGGTCCCAATCCACCTGGAGCAAAGAGAATGAAGAACACTAAAGACATAAGGAAAGTATTAGCCCAAGAGACAGAAAGGGCCACATAGACCAGAGACTTCATCAGCCTGAGACCAGAAGAACTGGATGGTGTCTGGCTATCACCAATGACCGCCCTGACTGGGAACACAACAGAAAGTCCCTGATGGAGCTGGGGAAGGGTGGGATGCAGAACTCAAATTCTAGTAAAAAGACCAGACTTAATGGTTTGACTGAGACTGGAGAAACCCCAGAAAGCATGCCCCGCAGACTGTCTGTCAGCCAAGAACTAAAACAATTCCAGAGGCCAACTCTTCAGGCAAAGACTGGACTGGACTGTGGGACATAAAATGATACTCGTGAAGGGCGTTGCTTCTTAGCTCAAGTAGATACATGAGACTAAATGGGCAGCTTCTGTCCGGAGGTGAGATAAGAAGGCAGAAAGGGTTAGGAGCTGGTGGAATGGACACAGGAAATCAAGGGTGGAAAGGAAGAGTGTGCTGTCACAGTACAGGGAGAGCAATTAGGGTCACATAACAATGTATGTATAAATGTTTGTATGAAAGACTAACTTGAATTGTAAACTTTCACTTAAATTACAACAATTAAAAAAACAGAAAAGAAAAAAATCCTCCTCTGCCAAGGCCTCCCTTTAGTGAGCATTTGCATGAGACACAAATAACTTCGCCTCTTTGCTCTATTCAGAAAGGTCTATCCACATACCTCTTCCCCATACTTCCTTGTAATCACGTTCCTTCCAAGTCCTTGACCATACAGCCAAACCATGGGCCACAGCCCATGAATCTGTATACAATTGCACATCAGACTATTTCACCTTCCAAGCAAAATGAACAACCAGGTACACTGCTCAAAGTGGAAGGATTTTCCTTCACCACTGTCTTTCAGGGAAGTCCCAGAAAGGGACTGCAGCACTGCAGTTGTCCACTTTTGACTGACGCCTGCATATTGTGCAGAACCATCTGTAAACCAGGCATGATTTTTCTCTTTTTCAGTCAACTGATCATAAGAAACTCCCCATGAGGTCATAGGTGTAGACTGTTAGAGGAAAGGTAAAATGACAGGTGTGGGGATCACAGGCATTTGGGTCACTTCCTCATGTAACTTACTTGGGTCTTCAGGTTCTGCTCAAGTCCAGTCTCGTATACACCACTTCCATTTAATGATAGAGTGGTGTTAAGTGCTTTCAACTTTATGACTCTGTGGGTCAGACAACACCCAGCATAGGCTACACGGTAACTTGGTGACCCATGGTTAAGCATTCAGTCTCTAATAAGGCCCAATAAAAAGCTAACAGTTAATTTAAAAAAGGAGAGTAGTTATCTGCAGAGGACGGCAGGGCTTTGCTCCAAAATACTAAGGGTCTGAGCTGTTATTCACCAACAGAGCCTACCAAAGACTCCAGACATCATCTCTATCTTCCACTGACACTTCAAGCACCATTGGATCAGCTGAATAATATGGCCAAAGGGGAAGATCAGCTTGCATAGCAGCCTGGACCTGTTTCAGAGCCTTCTTTTGCTCTGGGCCCCACTCAAAACTAGCACCTTTTGGAGTCACTTGATAAATAGGCCACAGCAGCATGCTCAAACAAGGGAGATGCTGCCTCCAAAATCCAAAGAGTCCTATTAGATGTTGTACCACCTTTTTAGTTGTAAGAGGGGCAAAATGCAACTACTTACCCTTCCCATTAGGAGGAATATCTCAACATGCCCCACACCACTGTACCCCTAGAAATTTCACTGAGGTGGAAGGTGGCTGAATTTTTGTTGGGTCGGTTTACCACCCACTAGCATGCAAATGTCTTACCAATAGGTCCAAGTCATTGACACTTCTTCCTTACTAGGTCCAATCAGCCTAACATCATCAGTGTAACCAACCAGTGTGACATCTTCTGAAAGGAAAAGGTGATCAAGGTCCCTGTGGACTAAATTATGACACAGGGCTGGAGAGTGGATATACCCTTGAGATAGGACAGTGAAGGTGTAATGCTGGCCTTGCCAGCTGAAGCCTAACTGCTTCTGATGGTCTTTTGAAACTGAGATGAGAAAAAGGCATTGGCCAGATTAATAGCTGCATACCAGATACCACATCTAGAACAGCAGCTGCAATTTAAATCACCACCTAGTTAAGTTTACGATCATCCATTGCCATTCTCCTAGACCTGTTTTTCTGCACTGGTCAAACAGGCAAGTTGAATGGAGATATGGTGAGAATCACCAACCTTGCATCCTTCAAGTCCTTAATGGTGCCATTAATCTCTGCAATCCCTCCAGCAATGTGATATTGCTTTTGGTTTACTATTTTACTAAATAGGAGTAGTTCTAATGGCTTCCATTTGGCCTTTCCTACCATAATAGCCCTTACTCCACATGTCAGGGATCCAGTATGGAGGTATGCCAGTTACTGAGTATGTCTATTCCAATTATGCATTCTGGAACTGGGGAAGTCATTACAAGATGGGTTGGGGGTCTGGTGAGACTAACCTGTGCTAAGACTCCATTAATAACCTGACTTCCATACTCCCCTACTTTGATTGGTAGGCCACAGTGACACTTTGGGTCTCCTGGAATTACTGTCATTCAGAGCCAGTGTCCAGTAATCACTGAAAATTATGATTATTTCCTTTTCCCCAATAAACAGTCAATCTCTTAAAAGTCTGTAGATCCCTTTAAGGAAGGCTGGGAGAAAGATGAGCAGTATAAATTTTTGGCAGTTTAGTGGGGTCTTTCTTCAAGGGCACCTGGCCACCCCTTCATTTAAGGGATTTTGGGTCTGTAAACTGTCTCAAGTAGGGGAATTAATTGAGGGACTGAGACTTTGCATTTTGGTAATTCAAGTTAGACTGTCATTCACTTGACCTAGAATTCTTCTGTTTGTACTGCTCAAGTAAATATTTAGTAGGTTTTCCATCTATTTCACTCTTAGGAACACCCTGACTAAGTAGTCAACACCATAAAGTCCATGCAAGTCAAACTATTCTTATTACTGCCTTGACTCTGTCCATTTCTGTAACCACTTCCACCTTTTATTTTGGTGTCAAGTGCTGCCATTTGGCCCCTGCCACCCCAGGATCCAATCACCCCCATTGTAGTTAGGTGTCTAAATTCAATTAGAGACGTTCCCACTGCAATATATGATCTACACAGAAGAGCAATCACAACAGTCTTCAAGGATATTGGGACTCCCTTCACAAATTTATTCTCACAGATGGGGTGGAAGATGTGTCTTCTGTGCACTCCTTGGTTGAGCCTGTGGCTCCAACATGATAAATCCATTCTAACATTCCAATTTCCCTAAGCCTTTGGATATCTTTTTCTACAGTATACCAAGGCAGTTCTGGCATTTCAACTTCATTTAGTGTAGGCCATCTCTTGGTCCATGTTCAGTCAACCAACCAAATAAATTATTAGATCCTTTTCTAATCTCTCTAGCTGAAACACTGAATGGAAAATCTCTGCTTAGTGGGCCCGTATCAATAAACTCTGACTGACCCAACTATACGTTCCTTGCACCATTATCACACATACTTAATAACCATTCCCAAAATATATTCCCCAAGTTTCTGTTTGTATATATTAGAAAAATCAAGCAGTTCTTTTGAAGGGTAGCCTACCTACACATGGGTCACACTTTGTACTTCACTTCTTGGGGCTTGCTGAGACTTAAGTCTAGTTATTGGAATCTACTTAATGGCAACAGATTTTTTATAGGCCTAGAAGAAAAATGCGTGGTGGGAATGGTCCTGGGGGCATTCAGCAATGTTTTCCAATGCCTCAGGCAAGGACTCTTCAGACACAACTGGGTTAATCTCATCAGTTGGGGTGGAAGGGGGCGTTTTACTGAGGAAGATTGCTTAGCAGACAAAGCTGGATTAGTCTCTTTAGATGGCAGTGAAAGGGCTGGTTCTGTTGCCAGGGGTGATTCAACAGAATTTAGGGGATCAGTATCCCCAGCTTCAAGATTATCTGCCCATATGTCCCTATCTCATGTTTCAAGATCTCATGTCTTCCCAATCAATGCCTTCACTTTAACTTCAGACTCTGTTCAAGGTTGGGAATTCAATTGACATTGTAATTCAGCTACTCTTAGTATTAGACTCTTGGTTTGGTTTTCAGCAACATCAGTTCTGTTATTACAAGAAATAAGGCTTTCTTTCAGACACAAATAGCAACTTTCAGGCCTTTTATGTGGTGCTTGAGCTGGGAATTTGAAGCCCTGAGCTCATTCTTTTCTTTCTCCACTTTGTCTAGCGAAAGTAGGACCAAACAGCCAGTTTCATTATACTTCTTGGTTTGACAAAAATATTGAAAGTTATCAAATACACAATCACCCAGAGCCTTGTCTCTCACAAATATATGATCCAATGGTGGTGATATTTTGCATATTTCTACTGCCAAATCATGCCATGAATTAACAGTGCTCTCTTCACTACTGGAAATAGAGTCATTAGTGCCTTTAAGTCTAGCCAGACTTGAGCTCCAATACAGAAAATTCATCCTTAAGATTTTGTTCCTCCAGAACCACTCTTGGTACCAAATATCTTAGTCTTAGTTCTCTAGAGGAGTAAAACCAGTGAAGCATGTATAGATATACATATACAGAAAAATTTACTTCAAGGAAATGGCTCACATGATTGTGGGGGCTGGTAAGTCCCAAATCTATGGATCAGGCAACAGGCCAAAGACCTTTGCCGGCTCACACTGTTGCAGGGGCTGGTGAACCCAAAATCTGTAGGTTGTGCAGCAGGCCGGAGGCCCCTTCTGGCTCACAGGGTTGCAGGGGGTTGGTGAACCCATAATTTGCAGGTCAGGTGGCAGGCCAAAAACTTCTGCAGGCCTACATCCAAATAACTTGATGTGAAGTGATGAGAAGAGCGTAGGGTCAAGAAACAGAGACAGCTTTACCAGAACATCTATTTATATATGGGAGTCAGGCCACACCCTCAAGGAAACTCCCCTTTCAACTGATTGACTGCTCACATCAGATCACAAAATGGAAGACCAGACCACTGAGAATCATAGCCCAGCCAAGATGACATATAACATTAACCATCACAGGGACCCTTGTGATTACATTGGGCTAAATATCCAGGATAAACTCCCTATTTTAAGGTTAACAGATTAATAACCTTAATTAGATCTGCAAAGACTCTTTGCAAATGTTAAATAAGGTCACATATTCACAGTTCTGGATATTAGGCCTTAGAATATTCTTGGTGACCTTAATGCAGCCCCCACAGGCAGGGAAGTATAAAGGAGGAAAGAAATCCACCATAAGTACCGTATCACTGACTGATACCGGTAGTGACTGACAAACAGCATTGAGCACCTGACGGTGTGCCAAGTGCTTAAGCCATTGCTTCCACAGGTCAAATATGGAAAAGGTGCACAGAAGAGACTGTGTGAGTGGCCAGGGACACTCAGCTGGGAGAGGGCAGGGCTGATATCCAGATTCAGAACCCCCTGGCTGCCATACACTAACAGATATTGGTTATATTTTGATCACGATGCTCTTCTTGTCAGTTGACCAACATTTTTTTTTTCTTACTGTGCTTTAGGTGAAAGTTTACAGCTCAAGTTAGCTTCTCATAAAAAAATTTATACACACATTGTTATGTGACCCTAGTTGCTCTCCCTATAATGTGACTGCACATTCTTCCTTTCCACCCTGGATTTCCCATGTCCATTCAACCAGCTCCTGTCTCCTTCTGCCTTCTCATCTTGCCTCTGGGCAGAAGCTGCCCCTTTAGTCTCGTGAATCTACTTGAACTAAGAAGCACACTCTTCATGAGTATCATTTTATGTCTTATAGTCCAGTCTATTCTTTGTCTGAAGAGTTGGCTTCAGGAATGGTTTTAGTTCTGGGTTAACAGAGAGTCCAGGGACCATGTCTTCCAGGGTTCCTCCAGTCTCAGTCAGACCATTTAGTCTGGTCTTTTTACTAGAATTTGAGCTCTGCACCCCACTTTTCTCCTGCTCCATCAGGGACTCTCTGTTGTGTTCCCTGTCAGGATGGTCATTGGTGGTAGCCAGGCACCATCTAGTTCTTCTGGCCTTAGGCTGACGGAGTCTCTGGTTTATGTGGCCTTTTTTGTCTTTTAGGCTGATGAAGTCTCTGGTTTATGTGGCCCTTTTTGTCTCTTGGGCTAATATTTTCCTTGTGTCTTTTATGTTCTTCATTTTCTTTTGCTCCAGGTGGATTAGGACCAATTGATGCATCTTAGACAGCCGCTCGCTAGCTTTTAAGACCCCAGACACCACTCAAGTGGGATGCAGAAGAGTTTCTTAATAAACTTTGTTATGCCAGTTGACCTAGATGTCCCCTGAAACCATGGTCCTCAGACCCCTGCCCCTGCTACACTGTCCCTCGAAGCGTTTGGTTGTATTCAGGAAACTTCTTAGCTTTTGGTTTATTCCACTGCTGCTGACCTCCCCTGTATTGCGTATTGTCCTTCCCTTCACCTAAGATAATTCTTGCCTACTGTCTAGTTAGTGAATTCCCCTTTCTCTCCCTCCCCACCCTTGTAACCATCAAATAATGTTTTCTTCTGTGTTTAAACCTTTTCTTGAGTTCTTATAATAGTGGTCTCATACAATATTTGTCCTTCCAGATTCATCCATGTTATGAGACGTTTCGTAGATTCATCATTGTTCTTTATCGTTGCGTAGTATTCCATTGTATGAATGTACCATAATTTGTTTATCCATTAGTCCATTGATAGGCACTTAGGTTGTTTCCATCTTTTTGCTACTGTGAACAGTGCTGTAATGAACATGGGTGTGTGTATATCTATTTGTGTGACAGCTCTTATTTTTCTAGGATATATTCCAAGGAGCAGGATTCCTGGATCATATGGTACTTCTATTTCTAGCTTTTTAAGGAAGCACCAGATCGATTTCCAAAGTGGTTGTACCATTTTACATTCCCACCAGAAGTGTGTAAGTGTTCCAGTCTCTCCACAACCTCTCCAACATTTATTATTTTGTGTGTTTTGGATTAATGCTAGCCTCCAGCAATCATATTTTAATAAAAAGTTAATTGTGACCTCTAGCTAGTCCCTCATTTCTAATTACCTGCATTTTTCAGTTGTGGTATTTTGCACAGTTTGTAATATCTATATTTTCTGTTATTTAATCAGAATCTGTCCTCTTTGTTGAATAGTTTAAGTGTTATGAGGGAACAGGGCCACATCTGTCCCCACACCCCAGACAGTGCTTGGTCCATGGTGTGATGGTTAATTTTATGTGTCAATTTGTCTAGGCTATGGTGCACAGTTGTTTGATAAAATACTAGTCAAGTTGCTGCTGTGAAGTAGTTACATGTGATTAAATCAGCTGGTGTTAAGTAAAGCCAATTACCCTCCTTAACGTGGGTGGACCTCAATCAATCAGTTTAAGGCCTTAAGAGCAAAAAGGGAGCTTCCCTAGGATGTGTTCTCCCTCCAGGCTACAAATACACATTTTGCCAGAACTCTTTCACTCTTGATTCTTCCTATTGCCTAATCTACAGAATTTAGGACACAAAACTGCAGGAGTCTTCAGCCTGTCATCTTATCTATGGATTTTAGGGCACAAGACTGCAGGAGTCTTCAGCCTGTCACCTGACCTATGGATTTTGGACTTAACAGCTGCCTACAACCACATGAGTCAATTCCTTGAAGTAAACTTCTATATATCTACACCTTTATCTATGTATCTCACTGTTCCTGTTTCTCTAAAAAAACCCTGACTAAGGCACATACGTTGACACAAGGGGAAGAGGAAGACAGATGATGGAGATAGATGGATCTATAGGCCCTAGAATGCCAAGGATCACCAGCAGCTACTGGAAGCTGAAACAGACAAGGAAGGACCTCCCCCTAGAGTCACACCCTGATTCGAACTTTCAGCCTCCTGAACTGTAAGAAAATAAACGTCTGTTCTATAGTCACCTACTTAAGGTATTTTTGTTATAGTAGCAGTAGCAGGCTAAGTCATGTGATGAGGGCTCCAGGAGTGGCTGCAAACCGGCTGCCGAGTGACTGGGTCGCACGTAAGTGCACACCCCTCTTCTGTTTCCCTTTCTCTCAGAGGAGAAGACAGGACAATGAGAGGGTGGTGCAAGTCACTCATCATTAATTGCCACATACTACCAGTCCATCTTCTGGAAATCATTGTTAGGACATGGCCCTGCTCTTTTCTACCCCAAGATTCTATTCTTATAATAATAAACCATCATATCTTGTCTCATGATCATATTTGAGTGAGTGAACAAGAATTAAGGGATCCTTTCCACACTCTATACAAGATGTTAGGACAGCATTGCCTGGACTGACCAGACTTGTGAACTGAGTCCTTTCAGGAACCACAGTGCACAGAGCATAAGCTCCTGGACTAGCACATGTGCCCTGCTTCACATTACAACCCCGTCTCCTCTATAAGACAGCTTGTTCCCAGTGGCAGGAGCCTGGCATAATTCCTAGTACCTAACACAAGGCACTTGGTGCACAGTGAGCACTCAAAAAATATACATCCAATGATTGATCAAATGAATGAATGCACAAAACAAATGGGCCTCAGGGAAACAAATTATATGACTTTTTCTGGGATTTGTGTCATTAAAAACTTCTTCTGCTCTGAAACAGATTGATGACATAGCCACAATGCAAAGATAACAACAGTAGTCAAATTCTTGGTAAAGTTTTGCATTTGAAATAGCCTCTCTTGATCTGTTTTATTTCTAGCACTACAAAAAAGATTCCCCCTTTGGAATATTCCCAAGTGTAGCCGCGTGTTAAAGATGACAGCAGAGCAGGAGAGAGAGTTTCTTAAATACAGTTATTTTTCTGAAGTACCAGAACAAAGTGTGGTCAAAGTGGCTGGTTTGGCAATGCTCATTGTCATCAAAGGCCAGAAAGTGCATCTGCAGGGTTTTTCTCTGTCAGTCATTGCCCTATGGTGTCCAGCTCCCCTGGGCAGTGATTGGCTCAGAGCTTTGCCTCCTCCACTTACACACAGTTCTGGGACAGCCATTTGGTATTCCCCACCAAAACATGAGACAAATAGAAGGAAAGAAATCCCAGACTCCTTTCTACAGCATAGCACAGACCTAGAATGGAAATCACAGGGAATTCAAAGGCTGAAGGCTAATACAGCCACCATGCATGTGCAAAGGAAATCACGGCTTTGCTTAGATAATTTGAAATATTGACCAAATATGAAAAGCGGTCATGATGCATTTGGCTGATATGAGATTGCAGTTTTTTTTGTAGGTTAAAAATTGTCAACTGTTGACATTTTCATTAGTTCCAACCTAGTGAAGAGGTAATGAGAGTAGATGAGTATCAGCTTTAGTTTTGTTTTCCAAGAATCACAGAGCTCCAAAAATCATTACAGAAAATAAAGTCCAACTTTCTCATTTTAAAGCTTGCATTATAGGATTAAGTTTACCTGTAACTGAAAAACTCCAATGGCAGTGGCATAAATGAGATTGAAGCTTATGTCACACTCCTGCCCACAACATAGGCGACACCTCTCCTTCCAGCTCCATCCTAAGATTGGCTGCATGCTCAAGCTACAAGCCTTGCAGAACTGGTCAGAAAAGGGGTGTCCAGGACCAGACCTGGGTCTTGGGGACCCTAACCAGTGGTTGGGGGCTTGGACTTGCCCTTGCAGGGGTTGCGATAGCACTGGTCCACTCTGCAGCTGTGTGGAAGTGGTTTTGAAAAGCCCGAGACTGCAGACTGTGCAATGCAGAGGGCTGAACTGCCCCCAGGGCAATGAATCCGAGGAGAGCTGAGCGGGCCCGCACTGTCTAGATGAGCAGAAAGGGCAGAGTCAGGGCCATGAGGTAGAAGGGGTGCAGGTAAACTGCGGGCGACACCCTCTGGCTCTGGGTTGAGTAGGGATTAGGGCTCTCAGCCTTTTCTGGAGAACATCTACAGCAGCAGCAGTGACCTCAGGGACAGGGAGAGATGAAGCCAGTGAGACAAACGGTCACAAAAGAAGGGTCTCACTCAACACAGCTGGAAGGGTTAGAGGGGGCTAGGCTAAGAAATAAAGTCTAATAAAAGGACACAGTTATTTGAGGATAGGAAAGTCTGGGAGCTTCCTTTTCGCTGAGGGGTCAAGAACTATGGGGGATGAGAAATGGTTAAACAGGCCTTCCTGACCTCAAAAATCTGGACTTTGGCACACATAATTTTACTGTTAGAACTGGCTAAGAGGTCAGGCCTGATCTAAGAGGCAAGTCCAGGTCCTGCTCTGCGTAGGAGGTGTGTGCCGCTGCCCACATTCCTGGTTAGTGCTAGAACCGGGCAAGGCGCCCTGTGCTAGGGCAAGCACAAGGCTGTTGTGCGAAAGAAGCATCCTTAATGGCCTTGGGTGCTCGGCACACACATGCACATGCACACACAAAGGTAAAAGCAAATTTGATTGAACTTATTTGGTTGTAAATGAAGCAGGGATAAATAATGAACATTTGAGTTGGAAAATATGGTTCTCAACGTCACTTTCTAAATTTTTAAAGTAAGGAGATTATAGTGGTAAGAGTTCAGAATTCTTATTACAAAAACTTATTTACAAAAAAATTCTTTTATAAAAACTAGTTCAAATCTCAATGATACCAGCTTCCATATTACATAAATGCATTCCAGCATAGAATATCAGCCATACCATTTGTAGCTTGGGGGAACAAAGAATCTTTACCTGGGAAACATTTGGTTCACTACACGTATTTTATGATAATTGTTTCCTTTCATGGATAAAGCAAAAATGTTGTCTTCTTTTGTTGTGAACACTTCCAAAAGCATGTTGTCTGTAATCAACAAATATTAAAATCAGAGAGTTTTTATCATGGGTTTCTTGTTTGAGGGTGCTTTTTCAGATACACTTATGTGAAAAGCAGAGAAAGCACCAAATAATATTTCTCAAAGCCCAAACTAAACATAAATATCCAAGATCTCAACATCGGAAGTGTGCACATCACATCCCTTTAACAGCTTCATACTTCATGTCTCTGGGCTCAGTGCTGCATTCCTGCTAGTAAGGATCAGTGAACTCCTGGAAATCTCAGGGTCAGTCCCTTCGGCCAGGCTTTACATGGCTGCTTCAGTCAGAGCTGCACAGCTGAGGAGAAAGCATACCTGATAGTCATCTCCACCCTCCAAAAATACTGCAAAAAACTGCTTGTGAGCTACAATAAAATAGCTCAAGGAACTACATTTCTCCTTGCTTCAGTATGGCCTGGATTAGGCAATATGGTCTTTCAACAGCTTGGGATCCTAGGCCACCGCTTACACCAGACATCTCACACCCTTCCCTACTCTGAGTCTGTGAAGTCCATATGCCTCCTGGATAAATCTTTCAGAAGAAGACTCGAAAAATGAGCACTTCCCAGAGTAAGAGAACAGGCATCAGGAGGATAAAGCATCCAAGCGCTAACATCCAGTAGGGGCTGACTCCCGGAGGCTTCCCTACAGGCTCCCTGGAGCCGAGAGCAGCTGCTGCCTTACTTAACATTATTGCCAGTACAATGATGATGATTCAATGTCACACTTTCATTGACAACTTTATAAATTACAGTAAGATATAAGGTCCTTATACTTAGTAAACCATGGGCATTTGCCTTACCAATATTCCTCACTGGGAGCTTGATTATGGTTAACAAAAAAAAAAAAAGTCTGTTATTGTTAGGTGTCACAGATGATGTCCCTCTCCAGGGACTGGTTCCTCCTGATAATATGTCCAAAGTATGTGAGACAAAGTCTCTCCATCCTCATTTCTAAAGAGCAGCCTGTCTGTACTTCTTCCAAGATAGATTTGATCCTTCTTCTGGCAGTCTATTGCATATTCAATATTCTTTGTCGACATCATAATTCAAAGGCATGAATTCTTCTTCTGTCTCCCTTATTCATTGTCTAGCTTTCCCATGCCTATGAAGTGACTGAAAATATCACAGCTTGGGTCAGGCGCACTTTAGTCCTCAAGGTGACATCTTTGCTTTTCAACACTTTAAAGAGGTCTTTTGCAGCAAATACAGCATTTAATTTCTTGACTGCTATTTCCATAGGCACTGGTTGTGGATCCAAGTAAAATGAAATCTTTGCCAACTTCAATACTTTTCCATTTATCATGATGTTGCTTATTGATCCATTTGTGAGGATTTTTGTTTTCTTTATGTTGAGGTGTAATCCATACTAAAGGCTGTAGTCTTTGATATTTATCAATTAATGCTTCAAGTCAGTCCCGCTTTCAGCAAGCAAGGTTGTGTCATCTGCATATTGCGGTTGTTAACGAATTTTCCACCAATCCCGATGCCACATTCTTCTCTATACAGTCCAACTTCTTGGATTATTTGCTCAGCATACAGATTGAATAAGTATGGTGAAAGGATACAACCCTGATGCACAGTATCCCCTTGTTCTGTTCAAAGGTCTGCCTCTTGGTCTATGTACAGGGTCCACAGAACACAGTTAAGTCATCTGGAATTCCCATTATTCACAATGTTATTCATAATTTGTTATCACCCACACAGTCGAATGACTTTGTAAAATCAATAAAACACAGGTAAACATCTTTCTGGTATTCTCTGCTTTCAGCCAAGATCCATCTGACATCAACAGTGATATCCCTTGTTCCATGTCCTCTTCTGAATCTGGCTTGAATGTCTGGCAGTTCCCTGGCTGCAACCGTTTTTGAATTATCTTCAGCAAAATTTTACTTGCATGTGATATTAATGCTTTGTTCAATAATTTTTACATTCTGTTGGATCAGCTTTCTTTGGAATGGGCACAAATATGGATCTCTTCCAGTCACTTGGCCAGGTAGCTGTCTTCCAAATTCCTTGGTGTAGATTAGTGAGGGTTTCCAGCTGTGCATCTGTTTGTTTAAACATCTCAATTGGTGTTCTGCCAATGCCTTCAGTGCATTTTGGACTTCTTCCTTCAGTACCATCAGTTCTTGATCATATGCTACCTTCTGAAATGGTTGAACGTCAATCAGTTCTTTTTGGTACAGTGACTGAATGTATTCCCTCTATCTTCTTTTGATGCTTCCTGCATCATTCAATATTTTGCCCATAGAATCCTTCAATATTGCAACTCTAGGCTTGAGTTTTTCTTCAGTTCTTTTAGTTTGAGAAATGCCAAGCATGTTTTCCCTTCTGGTTTTCTAACACCAGGTCTTTGCACATTTCATTATAATACTTTGTCTTCTTGAGCTGCCCTTTGAAATCTTCTGTTCAATTCTTTTGCTTTATCATTTCTTCCATTCGCTTTAGCTAGTCTACATTCAAGAGCAAGTTTCAGAGTCTCTTCTGACGTCCATTTTGGTCTTTTCTTTTTTTCCTGTGTTTTTAATGACCTCTTGCTTTCTTCATGTATGATTTCCGTGTTGTCATCCCACAAGTCATCTGGTCTTCAGTCATTAGTGCTCAATGTGTCAAATCTATTTTCTAAGTTCAGGTAGGATATACTCAAGGTTGTACTTTGGCTCTCATGGACTTGTTTTGATTTTCTTCAACTCAGCTTGAACTTGCATGTAAGAAATTGATGGTCTTTTCCACAGTCGGCCCCTGGCCTTGTTCTGTCTGATGATATTGAGCTTCTCAATTGTCTCTTTCCACAGATGTAGTCAATTTGATTCCTGTGTATTCCATCGGGCAAGGTCCACCTATATGGTCATCATTTAGATTGTTTAAAAAATGTATTTGCAGTGAATAAATTGTTGGTCTTGCAAAACTCTACAATCTGATCTCCAACATCATTTCTATCACCAAGGTCATATTTTCCAACTACTGATCATTCTTTATTTTCAACCTTTGCATTCCAATCACCACAATTATCAGTGCATCTTGCTTTCATGTTTGATCAATTTCAGACTGCAGAAGTTGGTAAAAACCTTCAATTTCTTCATCTTTGACCCTAGTGGAATTGGTGTGCAAATTTGAATAATAGTTGTATTAACTGGTCTTCCTTGTAGGCGCATGGATATTATTCTAACACTGACAGCTTTGTACTTCAGGATAGATATTGAAATGTTCTTTATGATGATGAATGCAGTGTCATTCCTCTTCATTTTGTCATTCCTGGCATAGTAGATCATATTATTGTCCAATTCAAAATGGCCAATACCAGTCCCTTTAAGTTCACTAATGCCTACGTATCGATCTGTATGCATTCCATTTCGTTTTTGATGACATTCAATTTTCATAGATTCAAACTTCGTACATGCCATGTTTTGATTATTAATGGATGTTTGTAGCTGTTTGTTCTCATGTTGAGTCGTGCCACATCAGCAAATGAAGGTCCCGGAAGCTTGACTCCATCCATGTCATTAAGGTCGACTCTACTTTGAGGAGGCAGCTCTTCCTCGGCTGTATTTTGAGTGCCTTTCAACCTGAGGGGCTCATTTCCAGCACAGAGGACAAACTGACAGATGAGTGTGTATTTTGGTTGAAGTTCAGTTTAAAAGAAAACTCTTCTTTGTTGCCCACACATCTTTTTGAGCACAAAGCTGAGACACTGCATATTTGGTATGGAAATACTGAATATAAAAAGACGTCTTTACACCTCTGTCAGGTAAATGAGGAGCCCTGGTGATGCAGTAGTTAAAGCTCTCAGGTGCTAACCAAGAGGTTAGTGGTTTGAACCCACCAGCCAGTTTAGGGCAGAAAGACATGGCAGAGATTTACTGCTTCAGAAACCCTATGGGGCATTTCTACTCTGTCCTATAGGGTTGCTGTGAGTTGGAATCGAATCTAAGGCAGTGGGGTCTTTTTTGTTTGTTTTAAGGTAAATGAGCTTTAGAAATTACTATCTCCTGAATATCTCCATAAGTGTCAGAACACACACACAATCACTGTCTCATACACTCACATACTCATACTGCCTCCAACACTCACATTCCCACACTTATACACACTCACACTCAATCACAACCATACACTCACACTCACACACAATCACACTCACATATTCCTGCAGGAACTCACATTCTCACACTTTCGCACATTCATACACTGATATACACTCAATCACAATCGTACACTCACTCCTACACACACACATGCTCACTCACACATTCACACATTCACACACACACTCACTCTCCCACACACACAAACCCACTCACACCCCTGGCTCCTAGCCCCAGATGCATGTGAGGAGAGGGTGCACCAGCAAGGAGGGGGATCTCCATCACATCCATTCCACATGCATCTCAACCCAGAGAGGGAAGAGCAGCCCCAACCCAAGCGCTGTTGCAAGGCCATCCTAACATAGTTCTTGACAATGGAGATATTGTGAGGAAACCTAGCAGTTTATTCCTCAATCTGGCAAATTTTCCCACCAGGCTCCATTAATAATAGTAACAGAACATAGACTGTGTTTTTAAACTTCAGAGCTATAGATAGATAGATGATAGATACATATAAAGATGAAAATAGACATAAAAATAGAAAAAGAGAGAGAGATCATGTAGTTCACAGTCTAATGGGAAGGAGAGATAAAAAGAAAAGAAAGCTTTACAACTCTGATAAGTGCAAGAAAGGAAACAGTCCTGAGGGAGATGATGGCCCAGGGAGGGATTCACTCTACATAAAACCAAAAGCCCAGGACTCATGGTGGCCCTATAGGACAGAGTAGAACTGCCCCACAGGGTTTTCAAGGCTGTAAATCTTTATGGAAGCAGACTGCCACATCTTTCTCCCTTGGAAGGGCTGGTGAGTTCGAACCGCCGACCTTTTGGTTAGCAGCTGAGCAGCTTTAACCACTGTGCCACCAGGGCTCCTTTCATTCCACACAGGGTAGTCAAAACAGAGCTCTTTGAAGGGTTGTCATGGGGGTAGGGGTGGAGAATATGCAAAAGTTCTGAGGTGAGAGAGCATTTGGTGGGTTTGAAGCACTGAAAGCAAGCTCATGGGACTACAGTTACGAGCAAAGGGGAAAGTGGCAAAGATAGAGGAGTATTGTTCAGTCACCAAACCAGAGGGTTAAATTACCTGTTCTCATCACTGTCTCTACAAAATAAAATTAGTAACATTAAATTTAAATTATGTAGGTGACTAGTCTTTCTACTTTACTTTTATTAAAACTATTTCATAAAAGATTTGTAACATACTTGGAGATCAATTCTATGATGTCATTTCCTAAACGGCTTCCAAATACCTTCTCCATAATAGGGTCCACATTAAGTAAAACACTTTCTTCAAATCAAGGCCCAAGCTATTTATCATGGCAAAATTCCAATTAACTGTAAGTCAAAGGGAAGATTGTTTTGCCCATAAAGTTAAAGGAAACATTTATTGCATTAACAGTTACTTTAATGTATCTTTAAAAAAAAAATTGTATCTACAAAAGAATCCATCTTGATGTTGCTTGAATTTTGGAAAGTTAGATGATCAATTTAGGCACAGCAAAACTTAGGCACAAAAAATTAAACAGAATGTTTTATTATTCCATTATTGATGAATTTGATATGAGGTCACTGTTCAGGTTTAATTGCCTTACTTTGAGAAATGCTTGGGGAAAAGCAATTGGAAAAAGCAATTATTTTTCACTCAGTACAAGCAACTGAAAGCTACAAACAGAAATTTCAATTTGTCTTAAAATGTTATTAGCTGACTGTTTCTAGCAGACATACCAAACCAAACCAAACTCATTGACATTGAGTCAATCCCAATTCATGGTTACCGCATGTGCTACAGAACAAAACTGCTGCATAGCGTTTTCTCAGATGTAATCTTTACAAAAGAAGATTGCCAGGTCTTTCTTCCTTGGTGCCACTGGCTGGCTTCAAACTACCAACCTTTGGGTTAGTAGTCAAGTGCAAACTGTGCCACCCAGGTACTTATCATACATACAACTTGTTTCTAAAGTCTAAAAATATCAGTTTCAAAAACTTCATGGGAATATAATAAGACTCTGCACTTTACCAATATGCTGACAAAGCATGCTACCAGTGAACCCTGAGGTTTTTCTGAGAAAGATTTGCAAGGCTTCATAGTCAGCTTCATACAACAAAGCTTTTGGAGATGTGTGCTAAAAGAATACTATGCAAGAAAGAACTTTGGAGGAGGTGAAGGCTCACAAAAGTTTCTCAACAGGTTAAGTTTGTTTTTTGGGTTTTTTTTTGCCTGGTATAACAGATTTGAACATTTTAACCTCAGCAGTCTGTGCTATTCCTCCTACATCACTTTTTCCACTTGAAAGGAAACATGGCAGGTGAGCCCTTGGCTTGCAGCTTGTAAAATAAGAACTGATTTCTCACCCAGTAGCTGCTCCCCAGCAAGCTCTCCCTGTGATGTTTGTTGAGATGCCTGTACACGCCCCATCAGCATGCTCATGGCCAGCAGAGGCCTGCTCTTCTCCATAAGACATTCTCTTATGAGCTCCAAACAACCACTCTTTCAGCTCCTGTCTTTTGAAATGAGCACTGTATCAGGCTTCATGAGTTAAATATTTGCTACAACTCTAGAATCTAACAAAAGCCACTAGAGTTTCATGGGTGAGTGTAATTAACATATGCCCAGTCCTTTCCATCTGTTCTCTACAATCTCATTAGTAATTTCACAGCTGTTAGACAAGGTTGCACAGAGGAACCCTATTTAACCAGAGTACTGTTGGAAACTCATACTCACCATTGTTATCATTTCATATGGTTAAATTAGTTTTACAATAATACAGTTTCTGTCTTCACCAATCACTCCTTGGAAACTCTATGGGGCAGTTCTACTCTGCCCTGCAGGGTTGCTATGAGTTGGAACCGACTGCAACGGGTTTGGCTTTTGGCTTATTTTTGCCAAGCATCATCTGCTCTTGTTTCAAACAGCATCCCAATCCTTCACCAGACAAACACATGAAACAGGAAAGGAAAACCTGACCTCCGGACTGGAACTATTTTATTTTGGATTGTTACACATGGTTGGCAGCATTTTTCTGCTTTCAGTCTAAAGACGACAGTATGTGTACTGTAAAACAGTTTGTATTCCAAAGGCCACTTTCCCCTCTGAAGTCAAGCAAATGAGCGCTGGAGAATACTGCAGGTTTTGAGCTCCCGGCGGACCCAGCCCATTATACTGCAGTGTTAATTCAAAGAGGGTGTCCGATCTGTGGTGAAAAAGAGCAGAAAGTCCTCCCACACAAAAGATGTCCTTTGTTTGCAGTCAAAATCTTTCAGATAAGGAAGTGATCAATTCTCCTGGGCTATTTTCCAGAAAGGTAAGTCTGACGGTACCCCACACCCAAGTTGTAGTTGTCAGCCTATCTCTACCGCGGAGGCCGCCTCTTTAGTTTAAAAATTGCCAGTGGTTTTCCACTTGCGGTATCCTGCAACCCAGGGATGAACTGGAAAAAAATTCCAGTTTTCCTCTTGCTCCCAGTCACATGACCAACAACTCCCTGCTGGCTTCGGAGCAAAAAGGCTGACAATCCAATCGAAAGGGTGGCTCAGCCCAAGGAGCCCACTCTTCAGGTCCTGCAAGACATGCATGGTCTGTGAGCGCAATTGCCATTTCTCTAAGCCCCTCCATGTTCTCCCCGGTCTCCTAGGCGATCTTAAGCCTCAGCTCAAGGTGTAACTTTCACCAACCAAAACATCCCCCATACAGCGTGCATTGTATGTTTTTAAACTTGAAAATTTACAACTGAAAATTAGAACGTCACCTTCAGCAAGCAAAACACACTCCGCAGCGCTCCTGGCTGGGCTTCTCAAGCCAGACGCGCGATCGCCCAGGCGCCCTAGCTTGGGAGCCAATCGGCTGCAGGCCGGGCTGTTGCCAGGGCTACATTGTGTGTTGGGGCCTGGCGCCGCCCTGCGCTCCCCAGGCCGCAGCCAATAGGTGGCCCGCCTAGCCTTTGCCATCGCCATACTGTGTGTTAGGGCCGTGCACGCGCTCTGCCGCCGGGGCCAGCCAGGCTGCCCCAGCCCCAGGACTCCAGAGGGTCCCAGCGGCGCCCTCCTAGACACCGACCAAGGCCAGATTCCCTGAACGCCCAGCATGAACCGCAAGAAACTGCAGAAGTTAACGGACACCTTAACTAAAAATTGCAGACATTGTAAGTAAGAAGCAAGAGCTGGACAGATAAGGCTCCTGGACCGGGTCCGACCCGGTGCTAATGCCCGCTGCTTTCCGCCTCCAGAGTCTGTGTGACCGTGTAGCCCCATCTCGCTGCTGTCTTTCTGCACCCCACCCCCAATGAGAAGTCTGGCAGGGAGTCCTGGGGTTGTAGTCCTTTGGGACAGGCACCCACGCCCAGGATCTGTAAGGGCCAGTATTCAGACATCGAGCACTATCTTCCCACGCTTGCACCTCCTTTCTTCTCAAACCCAATTATTTTTACCTTCTAGAAAAGTGATTTATATGCCCAGGAGACACGTGTGGTTTTAGTCTCAGACAGAGGTGTAAAATAAGTACAAAAGACCACCAGACTTAAGAACAGTATCACAACCAACCTGCTCTGTGTACCTCCCCCTACTTTCTAGCTCTTTTTAGAGGAAATAAACCTGCAGAATCCAAGTCCTGGAAGCTTAGCAAAGGAACCACAGAGAAAGTGGCTATCAATGTCTGACCATTTTTAGGAAAGAAGAGTTAAAGTGGCACAGAAAACTACCTCATAGCAAGAAGATGTTTGGAAACCAAAGAGATCAACAAAGCTAAATGCATGGTAATGAATCTGTTCCCAACTCCACTTCCATTTTCCAGTTGCTGGTGGGGTTGAAAGGTAAAGGAGGCTTGCAGGTGACAAAAGTGCTAATTAAAGATATCTACCTAATCGCATGTCTTAAAAGGAGGTCCTAGAACTTCATAGGATACTTCAGGATTATACTCAGACTGAAAAGTAAAACTTTTGGGGGACATGGAAACCATGAATATGGCTCAGATGAGGAATATGTTGTCTGGTGAGCAAGCTTCTAAATTATGTGCTTATTGTAAAACTACTAGCCACTTGGGGAAACAGGAGTAGCCACGATCCCAAGTTTTAGTGTAGTTCTAGAGATTACAGGATCCAGTGCCTTCTAATCATCGTATCTGATGTAATGAGTGTGATTACTCTTAGTGGGGTAGTATTGTAAATAAAAGGATGTGTATAAGCATTTTAAACTTCTTAGAAAAAAGGCATCCTGTAACTTAAGGCATTATTGTGATTATTATAATCTGATGAAGATTTTTTGTTGTTGTTCTATTCTGTTGTTATTTTCCTTAAAACGCTTTCATTTCGGGGAAAAGACCAGATATTCTTAAAATGTCTAGTAAGCGTTTCGAATAAATAATCATAAACAATGCAGTAACTACTGTATAAAACACTGAATCTGATTTAGCTCCTGCTCAGTAAGTTTACAATATATTGCAAACAGCCATTCTGCAAACAAGGTGAGTATATATTTTAGAAGGTAAGTGAAAACATGAGAGGAAAAACAGTCAACTTTCTCAATTTCTGTCCTTAAATAATTTTTTTAAGTGAGATTCACAAACTTTGATGATTACCAGTTAAATTCCATAGAGATAGTTACAAATCATGGACAATATAATAATTTCAAATTTTTATAAATAGGGGACCTTCCCCCTAAGTTCAAATTTACTTTTAGTTGTCAGGTGATAATGTCACCGGATGAAGTGGATAAATTTTGTATAATCAGAGAAGAAGAAAAGATCTAAAGTGATTGTCTTGTTAGTCCACCATTCTACAAACATGGTCTGCAAGACACATTTACACTATTCCAAAAAGATGAAAATCCGTTACTGAATTCCCCTTAATTCATTTAGTATTGTATTCTAGAGTTTGTATTGTATTCTAGAATATCAGCAAGAAAGAGTTTTCTTATGGATAACCTTCTGATCATTCAGGTAATAAATTAAGCTACTTTTCTTTCATTCATATTTCAGTTGAGGTGGGAAAATTCTCTGTTAGCATTTCACAGAGTTAGTACATCATTCTGCATACAGGCTTTTCTTTCCTAACCATTAACAGCTCTTTTTAAATCGTAATCATTCATATTTATGTTTTTCCTGTTACTTAATCAGTTTATATGCCAAATCTTTTAGGTTTTCTCCCCACCAAAGTTTTCAACGCTTCTCTTAAATTGCAGGATCCAAAACCAGAAGTAACACTCAAGCTTGGCCCAGAGCAGTGCCTGTGTGATAAGGTGGTGCTACTCAATCCCTATATGCTAATGCTCTTTAAGGTGCACACAGGGCCCACCCTTGCTTTTTGAAAACACTCAACTGTAATTTTATCTAGTTTTGAAATAGAACCTTCCTCATCTTCTGCCTATACTTCATATTTCGACTCACTTTTATATTCTTACTGTCAGGCAATAAACTTTCCTCCTAGGGACCTCAAATGGGCATTGGAGCACCACCCTTTAAACAATTATGTGTCTGGGGAAATATGTGTGTGTTATATAGATGCTTTAAATTAAAATTTCCTTCCTCCAATTGCATGTTAATTTTCAAATGATCTACAACAGGATTCTAGAATACATAGGCAATCCTAGGGTTATGAATCTACATACAGCCTGTAGTTTCGAACCAACCCCCCTAAGTCTATTATATTAAAAATTCAAGGTACATGCAATGGTTCTTAATAACAAACAAATGCTAATTTGCGATGGGCATCAACACATTATTATTACTGTATTATTATTTTAAAGATGTTTCTTGATTTTTTTTTAATGCATAGAAAGGTACACTGTATACTAAGACAAACATTTGACTGGCATTAGATAAAAATGGTACCTAACTGTTCGTACTTACTTGCAAATCTGACATAAAGACAGGCTTAGGAATGGAACTCCTTCTTTGGTTTTTAATCTTTCCAGAAGCAGACTGCCACATCTTTCTCCTGAGGAGCATCTGGTGGGTTCAAACCACCAACCTTTTGGTTAGCAGCAGAGCACTTTAACCACTGCACCAAAACCCTATGGAACAGTTCTATTCTGTCCTATAGGGTTGCTACGAGTTGGAATTGATTGTACTGCAACGGGTTTTTGGTTTAAATTGAAATGAAAATTGTTACCTGGTTTTCAGGAGCCTGGTATCCATTTGCAGAGAAAAGGAGTTTAGCAAGTAGTTAAGTTGTAAATCTCATTAATGCCTATAATCAAAATGCTGAAAAGGAACACTACCATTCTTAAAAGAACTCTGTCTTATTTTGAAACATACATTTTCCCACCTTGTAAAGTTTAAGATCTGCTCCCACAATCATTTATTTAGGTAACTTGGTGTCTTAGTCATCTAGTGCTGCTGTAACAGAAATACCACAAATGGATGGTTTTACAAAGAGAAATTTATTCTCTAAGTCCAGTAGGCAACAAGTCCAAATTCAGGGCGTCAGCTCCAAGGGAATGCTTTCTCTGTCGGCTCTGGAGGAAGGTTTGTGTCATCAGTCTTCCCTTGGTCTGGAAGGTCCTTGTGATGCATCAGTCTTCCCTTGGTCTGGGAGCATCTCAGCACAGGAACCTCAGGTCCAAAGGACATGCTCTGCTCGCAGCACTGCTTTCTTGGTGGTATGAGGTTCCTCTGTGTCTCTGCTCGCTTCTCTCTTTTATATCTCAAAAGAGATTGGATTAAGACACTATCCAATCTTGTAGACCTCATCAGTATAACCTCATCATAGTGATAGAATTTACAACACATAAGGAGATCACATATAACCTCATCATAGTGATAGAGTTCAGAACACATAAGGAGATCACATATAACCTCATCATAGTGATAGAGTTTACAACATGTAAGGAAATCACATCAGATTACACAATCATACAATACTGGGAATCATGACCTAGTCAAGCCGACAGACATTTTTGGGGGACACAGTTCAATCCATGATGCTTGGCTAATATTATTTTCTTTTTTCCTAAACATGACTGAACTTACATCTGTTTAATATTCAGCCTCTGTTAGGAGGTAATGTTATTCCTTTTATTTTAGTGCATTGGCCATCCTGTATTAACTTAAGAGTCATAAACCTCAAAAGAGGAGAGTCTTCTGATGACGACTCCATATTTGATGTGTTTGATGTTGTTTGCCTATAACCTCATTAATCCTGAATGCAAGTTAGAACTTAATGAAAAGATGCATTTTTGTTGTATCTCAGTTCTGTTCTTCCACAGTTAATACATATGAAGTGAACTGCCTAGTCAGTCTCTTTTACACGTTGGTGGGAGATGTAGCAGAGCGGCCCGGTGCGGTCACTGGACTGGATCGGAATGCCTTCCGGAACATCTTGCATATGACATTTGGAATGACAGATGACATGATTATGGACAGAGGTGAGAAGACACGAAAGAATCAAAAGATGTTGGGGTTGGGACATATTCTTGGTTGGAACAGTAATGCTCTACACTTCCAATTTCACTTGAATATAAAAATTTAATTTTGTGTAGATCATAGGGAGTGAAGATCCACTCTAGTGTATATATTTAAGAAGAGGGCAATGTCAGGTTGAATAACTAGGTTTCCCATACTTTATATAAGGAAATCGAAAACTTATATTTCTACTTAGTAACATAATAAGTAATTGGAATGGTTTTTAAAGGACATTCAGATTTCTTTACATCATAGAAGGCATTTCAGTATAAATTAAAATATAGTCCATCTGTTAAGTAATATTATTTTTCTTAAGTACCAAAATAAAAAGTATATATTTTATATTAATTAATGTTACTATTAATTTATGTAGATATTTTAGTTAATTACTAATATATTTGAACATTCAAGATTTTCTTTATTACCACAAAATAGGAAGATAAAATGCGAAAGTTTAAATAAAAGAGTTTTTTGATATCATGATGCCTTAGTTTCCTCCTTTGTCAGATGAGGACCTTGGACCGTGTGATCCCAAAGTTCTCCAGATTTTTAAGAGAGAAGTACCAGTGTAGGTCCATTCCCGAGAGTGAAAAAGCATCACAAGTGTGACACCACACCTCTCTCTCATTAGTGTTCCGAGGTTTTGATAAAGATAACGACGGCTGTGTCAACGTAGCAGAGTGGATTAGTGGATTATCACTGTTTCTTCGAGGGTCTTTGGAAGAAAAAATGAAATGTAAGATTTCAGGTTATTCCACTTTAGGCGAATGATTTTGTTTGCACATCATGGGTAACATATCTCAAGATTTTTAAATCAGCCAGTGAGGTGGGCAGGTTTGTTTGTTTTAATGCCCGTTACCTCTTGTATGGAGTGAGTTCAAGTCAATGTTAAGGGATGAGTAAAAAAATTAGTAAAAAGGAAGATCAAGAGATTCTGAGGAGTAATTCATTCCAAGCAAGCAAGACTGCATAGGCATATACTATACTTGCTAACTATGTAAAAATGTTTTTAAGTATTAAGCATTTTACATATTTCTTTACTTGAATTGTGACCCTAAAACCAGGGAACATTGATTCAAGTGCTCAGATTCTTAATTAATTATTAATTCGGAGTGATTCTGTTTAAGAGTCCCATTCCAGTTGATTTCCCTAGAGTTTCAAGATGGAAATGTCCACATAATTGTTCATTGGCATGCTTTTTCATAGCCAAGTGTAAGGAATATTCCAAAGGTTGTTGAATATATTCCACTAGCATATCTGAAGCCCTTAGTATGGAAGTCAGATTGCACTAAGTTCATGGGGTTGAGAAAAGCTTCAACAACATAGACCTTGGCCTTGAAAACTTTATCGGAGCAAATGTTACGTTGGTGGTAGTATCAAATTTATAATTTGTTATTTTTTGAAAAGATTGCTTTGAAGTGTTTGATTTGAATGGTGATGGATTCATTTCAAAGGAGGAAATGTTTCACATGTTGAAGAATAGCCTACTCAAACAGCCATCTGAAGAAGATCCTGATGAGGGAATTAAGGATTTGGTTGAAATAACACTTAAGAAAATGGTAAATATGGATAAATTAGGGTTTATATCAAAATTGACAGGTCAGATATGGGATGGAAATAATTAAAATGTGGCAATCATCGTATTCCTGCTTGGTGAAATTAAACACTTGAATAGTGTTCTTTTATTACAATATTAAAAGTTCTTTCAATTTCACTGTTGAATCTCTTATTTTCCTATCTTCTTTCTTCTATTAACACTTTACTTTGAAAAGATAGTTTATGCTTGAGGATAAGTATTTTTTAACATGTTAACTAGCATATGGCTTGCCCCTCTCCAGGACCATGACCATGATGGGAAGCTGTCTTTTGCAGACTATGAACAAGCTGTGAGAGAAGAGACTCTTCTGCTGGAAGCTTTTGGACCATGTTTACCTGATCCAAAGGTAACAATAGTACTTTCACTGAAACATGACCAAAACATAAACTAGGACAAACAACCCAGGACTTCTTGGCTGGTGAGTGGGGGATAAGATGAATAAAGTTCATCCACAGAGAATCGCTTCTAAATATGGAAAGCCTATTGATGAGGAACGTACCTGTTCTTTTCATAGTACTAGTGTAGCCCATTGCTTTTTTTGTTATTATTCATTAACTTATTTATACATGCAAGAAACAATGAGGTTTAATATGTGCCAATGAATCTGTATTAGAAGAGCACTCCGTATGGGATGCAATTGGTGATAAGGCTGGACATGCATAGAAGGACCAAGTCCTGTGGAGCTTGGAACCTGGATTTTGTCTTGAAGGTGATGAGGATTCACTGAAATATTTTAAGCAGTGATGTGGTATGTAAATATTACCGCAGTGGTTAAGTGCTCAGCTGTGAGAAAGATGCAGCCTGTTTCTGTAAAGATTACAGTTCTGCTCTGTCCTATAGGGTCGCTAGGAGTCGGAATCAACTTGACAGCAGTGAATTTGGTTTTGGTTTTAGACTATGCCCCCAGCTGCTACTCAGAATGTCCACCCAGATTTCTTGAACAAACCCTTGGTTTTCTCCAAGTCTACCCATTCTTGTGCCTTCTCTCCCTCTATAAATGGCACCCCATACACCCTGTTGTTCAGTCAGAAACCAAGGAGTTCTACTAAATTTTTCTCTGGCAGTGCTGCTAGCTTCTCCTTTAAAACAGGTCCTGAACGTGGCTCTTCTTCACACCTCTGTTGGCCACTGTCACCTTTCACTAGCCTAGATCAGTAGCTTTCTTACTTCCACTGTCATCTCCGCTCCTGGATATTCTCCACAATGTCTAGTACGTTTTGAAAACCCAAGTCCTAGCATGGCCCTCCTTTGCTTGGAGCTCTCCAGTGGGATTCTAAAGTCCGTGCATCAGCTATTCCTCTCTTCCCAGCCTCCTCTTCTCTGCCTCCCATTCTCTCTTGCCACTGGAGCTTCACCTGCCTACCCGTGGTGTTCTCCAACCACCAAGCCCGTTGCCCCTCAGTGCCTCTGCCTTTAATGCTCTCTCCCCAGGCCTTCTCAAGCCTCAGTCTTTCCCTTCACTGTGTCATCCTGACTTTATCCCTCATTCTCCGTTTCCTAACCCTGCTTTATTTTATTCACAGCATTTATCATTACCCAGAATGATAATTTACTCATTTGCTCATTGTGTCTCACCACTCAGATGTATGTACCCTGAGGAACTCTGTCTTTGTTCATGGTCATTTCCCCATATACTGTGCCTATCACATGGCAGGTGCCTAATAAATGTTGAATGAATTGAATGAGTGAATTTAAGAAGTAACTGGTGGAGAGTTCTGGATCTATCTCCTTCCAATTCCTCAGGAACTACTTTATCATTTACTTTCACTTTTTACCTTCTATCTTCAACCTCTCGCCTGTCTGCTGACACCTTTCCATCAGAACTTAAGCAGATTCAAACCTGTCCCACCTTGTAAGAAAGAAAGAAGGAGGAAAGATAAGAAAGAGAGACATTAACCTTAATTCCATACCTCCTCCTATTTCCTGCCTACTGACTTCCTTTCACAGTCAAGTTTCTTAAAAGAATTGTCTAGGTTTACAGCCTACCATATCATTCAGCTTCTTCTCGTCTACCTTGTTAATGAATCTTATGGACACTCTTGAGTTTTTGTCTTTCTGGACCACTTCCTTTCTCACCCTGGCTCTCAGTTTGGCTTCTCCTCCAGGAAGCATGCTCCAGCCATTCCCCAGCTTGGCTGTGACCCCAGAGCTCACCTGATGCTCATCCAAGGGAAGTGCTCATTGCCCTGCAATGTTCTCACCAGTCTTCTGGCCCATTTCCTTCATTAGACTGGAGATTCCAGAACGCTGGGTCTTCATGGTCTTTTTCATCTTTGTGTCCCAGAACCAAACATAGTGCTCAGAAGATAGTCAGTCCTGACTATATATATTCCAAGCACTATGTGAGTGAAAATCAGAAGCACTTGAGCTCCAGTCTCCCTCAGTTATCTATGTCTCTTCACAAACATTAAGGAGACATGTAGACACTTTGTTTTGTCCTACCTTTGTTGCAAATCTATACTAATTTGAGCACTTTTATTTTACAGAGCCAGATGGAATTTGAAGCCCAAGTATTCAAAGATCCACATGAATTCAGTTATGACATGTGAACATCTAAATATCTGTGTTGTCTCAAGAGAGTAAAAAAGGTACATCCATATTTTTTCTGTGTAGCTAAGAATGATGATGTCGAATTGTATGTTTGGCTGGGGTGCAGAAATGGGACTGATACATTCCATTTAATTTTGGTGTAAGATGCAAGTAAAATAGACAGATCACGGTTGGTTTGTCAAGATGAGTTAACATTTCTAGAGTTATTTTATCACATAGACTATCTGTGGAAGCACGTGACTGTCCTAAAATGCTTGGATTAATGAATTGAGATTAGATAATCATGAATTATTAATATAAAGATTACTCATGTCAGAACAATTCTGAGTATATATTTAAAAATCATTGAAACTACTGAATTCCCTGGTGGAAGAAATAAATGGAATATATGTCTGATTGTCTCCATGAACAACTGCCTCCTTTGCCATGAGACCTGAAGAACTGGATTGTGTCCAGCTAACATTACTGAACATCTGTATCAAAGATTCTGTTGAAGAATCCTGATCAAAAGGGGGAAAATGAGGAACACAATTTAAAATTCTCATGGAATCCAGACTTTCTGGATCCGTTGAGGCTGGATGACCCCCGAATCTATTCCCCAAAGAAATCTTTAAACCTTGAACTAAAACTATTCCCTGAAGTCATCTTTGAACCAAATAATAGTTTATCCTAATTAGAAAAGAAGTATACTCTTTTAAAGAATTATCTATATGTGATCAAATTGACAACGGTGACTATAAATGATATATAATAAGCTTAGGGGGCAGTGATTTTGTGTTAATGATGGTGAAATAGTTTGGAAAAGGCTGTCAAGAAAGGTGGCACAGCTTGAAGAATGTTAACAATGTCACTGAATTGTATATGTAAAAATTGTTGAAGCAGTCTATGTTTTGTTGTGTATATTTTCACCAGAAAATAAAAATAAAAGAAAGAAACTAATGAATTCCCTTTGAAGCAATAAATAAGATGGCACCAAAAGAATAAGGAGCACTGTCATTTGGCAAGCATTTATTAAACACCTTTGTGTCAGGCACTGAGGGAGACACAGAGGGATGAAAGATACATGGAGCCTATGTTAATATGCTTTATATTATCACTGTTTGAAGTTACTAGATTGTGAGCTTCTGAGGGCTGGGATTTTATCCTCACACAATTTTACATGTTTGTAGCATTGGTACATTTCTCTGCACATAATGGGCCTGCAATAAATACTGCAGATTGGATTAACAAGGGAAAAGTGCCACTAGATAAATGCCAGCTCTCAGCATGCAGAGGAGGAGCAATGTTTTCTTCTGTTTTTTTAAGATTAGTGGAAGGAACCCTGGTGGTGCAATGGCTGAGCTAACTGCTAATCGAAAGGTTGGCAGTTAGAACCCACCAGCAACTCTGAGGGAGAAAAATCTGGCGATCTCCTGTAAAGATTACAGCCTCCAAAACCCTATGGGGCCAGTTCTATTCTGTTATGTAGGGTCGCCCTGAGTCAGAATCTACTCAAGGGAGCACAACAAACAACAAAGATTAGCGGGTGATTCACAGCACAGCTTCCAGGTTAGCTCTGGAGCCATTCCAGGCTCCCCATACCCTCGCCCCAGTCGTTCCTCCTACCTGTGCTGACTCCCCACATGGCTTGGCCAGGCTTACCTGAATGACAGCACACCCCGCTCTCCACTGGGATGTCATCATATTGTAGTGTAATCACAGCCTTACTTTCCCCCACTCGCCACCTTCTCCCAAAGACAGCTCACCTGCATCTCTTCATCTGACAGACGCCAATGCTCATCAAATGAAAGAACTAGAAAGACAATCTTATGTGTTCTTTAGAAAACATGTCTTTAAGCAGCAGAGAGAAGCTTTGCACCAGTAGCTGTTTTGTCCACATTTGAAGGCGACTTGGGATATTAAATTCCTTTTCTTACTATATAAGTTTAAGCAAAAGAGTAAATTGTGTGAAAGAATGGACTGCTACAAATAAACAAAAACAGTATCACAAAAGAAAAAATATTTTACTGTCCAAATATTATTTTTAATTATAGATTGTTATATAGACGAGCTTTGCCGTAATGTTTTTAGCTGCAAGTAGGCATAAATAATGCATCACACAATGCTTTTAACTTTTTTAAATGGTCTTTTTCTGATTACAAAGTAATAGATTTTCACTTAAGGATATTTGAGAAGTTCAAGAAATTAAATATAACAAAAGCATTGGCTAATATCAATATTCTAGTGTATATTCTTTCAATCTTTTTTAGGCATCTGTGAGTATTTTTGCAAAGATGAGCTCACATTGAAAATACTCTTGCAAACTGCTTTTATAGTTAGCACTATCTCATGAATGGAGCCCTGGTGGTGCAGTGGTTAGGAGCTACAGCTGCTAACCAAAAGGTCAGCAGCTCGAATCTACCAACCGCTCCTTGTAAACCTTATGGGGTAGTTCTGCTCTGTCCTATAGGGTTGCTATGAGTTGGAATCGACTTGACAGCAACAGGTTTGGTTTGGTTTTTGGTTTATCTCACAAACATTTTCTCAGGTCATGAAATACATGTCTATCACCCAGCTTGTAAGGGCCACCTATTTTCTCATCATGCATATTTATTAAATCATTTCTCTACCAGTGACATTTAATAACCCTTTCAAGACTCAGTTATTTTCTGCTTTGAATTTTTTATTGATACCATGTGTATTCGTTAATGGAATGCATTCTGAATTTTTGAGTGTGTCTGAATTTTTGGTAGGTACGATGGATTTTGTTCTTGCTTCATGCCACCAATCCTACTCTCAGAGTCCAGAGGGACGTATGGGTCTCACTAATTCTACTCCCCCAGACGTATATGCCCAAAAAAACTTTTTATCAAAATCCATATTTTTCATACCAAAAACATTGATTTAGAACCATACAACACCCTGTAAAAATGGTAATTTGTGGTACATGCCTGTTTTTTCCATTTCAAACTGTCATACAGGTCTCCGTCTGCCAGCAGCATGCACTGTCAGTGGGAAAGCACTTCCCAATAAACCCCAGAGGAGGAGAATATAGGTGGGCAACCATATAGCCCAATAATCATGAAAAGGTTATGCTGTTGTCACATTTCAGCTATTATAAATAATTCCAGAAGTGAGAATCACGTGGATAAATCTTTTCAGCTGTGTTGGTGCCAACCAGTGCAGGTAGCTGTGTAAAAGTAGGGGTGTTGGCCCAGAGACCATGTGTATTTTTGAGATTTTTGGTGCATGTTGTGAGATTACTCTCCAGAAAGGCCCTACTGCTGGACCCAAAGTGTTGGACTGCTCAGTTCCTTTCCCTAAAGTGCACATTCTTTTAACATCATCATTGAACAATATTTTAATGTGCCATTTAAAGAACTATTTTTATTTATCCGTACCCATACTTTTTATCGTATGCTGATTTATATATTCACCTCTATGTGACTAACCCTGTCTTGACTTAGCATTCTTTGAACCTAAAAATTATTTAAAAAAACAAACAAACAAACTTCTGAATAATTTTAATGAAACTTGAGCTGGTATTGGTACTTTTACTATAAAAACTCATAAGCACTATTCAAGTGCTTCTCCCATATATATAGAATGCACCCCGTCTGCTGTTACTCCTCATGATCTGCTCAAATTATTTCCTTTTCTACAATTTCTAGATTTTTGGATTCTCTTAATTTCACTAATAACAGCAACTCATAAATGATTTTAACACGGAAAATTCACTGAAGTTAATAGCAGGGTCATCTAAGTATACTCGAGCACATTTGAGACAGAACTCTTGTACACTCAGCTACTGAACAACTGTTTGACACATAGTAAGTCACTCTTAGCTCTAGGGACCTCTCAGCCCCCATCCTGTCATACTCTTTCTCCCTCTAAGCAGAGTCAACCTCGAGGAGCAAGGTGTTTGCTGTCTTCAGCGCTTGGCTAGGACAAGGGAGGAGGGGTTAAAATTTGGAGGACTAGAACACAGTCACCCTCTCAGGTTCCTCAAAGCTGAGGCTCCATTCCCCTCCCAGCACTCTGTGCATCAAAGTAGGAAGCCAGCCCAGGTTCACAGAGAGAGGTGTGCGTCAGCCCACAACAACACAGAGAGATTCCGCGCGGAAAACAAGTATGCACCTTTTTTTAACTATAGGATTTAAAAACTACCACTGGAAACTGGTAGTCCTGCATTCTTAACCTGCAAATGTCTTTGGGTACAAGATTGTACTTGTAAGAAACCAGGCCTGCAATTGCTTGCATCGTAAAACCATCCAAAACATTTACTAAATCCTCACTTTGTGCAAAGCAAGGAGGGTTCAGAGAGTCTAAGTCAGTTGGTCCCTGCCCTCACCTCATCATAATGTAAAACAATTCTGTACCACACAAAGGTCACGTCCTCACTTACCACTCTTGAGATTCATGGTGACAGCCCCCCACCACACACAAAGTCATACCATTTTTATTTAAGAAGATTGTAATAGGACTTAAAATAAAATATATTTGAAACATGTCTGGAAACTTTTCCTCTAAGCTTCTGAGCTTCTCTTTAGAGACTGCATCATGCCTTGTCCCACATTTTATCTAAATGCTTCCTGCTTCCCCCAGAATCACCCCAGAACTATGGTGCAGCATCAACAGCTAATGGTTAATTCTCAACAGGTATAATAACAGAGGGTTGAGAATTGCATTAGACATACAAAGACAATAAAAAATACACAACGAAATATAAATTTAATCCCACACACACACATATTAATTACAATTTAGGAAATGGTGAAGATACATTGGTAATATCAAAGTGAGGCAGAAGTAACACAATTGTATTTTTGGGTATGGTCACTGCATTCTCCACTAGAGAGTGAAGCAGATGGTCTTTGGGCATGTTTTTCAGTCTAAACTACCACTGATGGAGTACATGTCAAGTAAATCAAAGCCCCGCCATCCCCCGCCCGGCATTAGATGTATTGCAAGAAACATTGTTTCATGTCTCAGCTCCATGCAGGAGCTAAGAGAAAGGAAACCTAACAGGGAGGCATCCTGAGTAAACCAAGCCAGTGTCTGCATTTGAGACCTCCTCAGTGAGGTGTCCTGCCCCTAGCAGCAGTTAGTGGCTGATGGTTCCATTTTGGTAATCTGTGGTTTTCTTTGTATCTCACAACTCCTCTCTAATCTGTCAGGAAAATATTCCTCCCGCTGAGACAAACATCCTCTTGTTTATTTCTACCTCCTTCATGCCTGCTTAGCTCTACACTGCCCTATTATGTGGCTCTAGTCAGACTTACAGCAGGCCAGTTCCCAGGGGTGAGAGCTTGTCACGCAACAGCATTTGAATAAATGGGTTAAAATAGAGGCTACCCTCCCCTAACCTGAGGTGCACTTCTATCTCCTGCCACATCTCCAAAATCTTCATGGGCTGAGGATTCTGAGCAAGGGTCACAATCTCTCAGAGCCAGACAACACTGAGCATACATGATGGAGAATGACATTAGAGGAATTTAAAGCCTAATGAGAAGTCCTGTCTCTGCTGTGATCTGTAGAACTGAGCCACTGCTGTGGCTTGAGACAAGCAGGCAAAGACATCAGTTCGATGGGCTTTCTTGAACCTCCCAGAGGATTAGCCCCAAATCACAGGGCAGACTAGAGATGGATTAAAACCATTCCCTCAAGTCTTTTTTAATGAATCCTTCAGAAACAGACTCGAGTCAGAAAGTGGAATAAAACTATCCTCATAATCTCAATCATACAAACAAAGATCTACTGAGCACTTTTGTGCCAGGGATCATGCTAATAATTCTGCATTCATAATCTGTCTAATTTCTCAACACTATTCTAAGAGGTAAATACTATTTACTATTGAGGAAACGGGGGTTTAGGAAAATCAAGAAACTTCCTCCATGTTCCAAACTGGTAAAAAACAAAACCAAAATTCAGAACTAAGACAAAAGACTTTTCTCTACAACAATATCTATTTTTCTTGCCATATGTATCCATGAGGCTTGGGGTACTTGAATGCCTCCAGAATCCTGAAGAATCTTCCAGTGGAATCTTCAAGGCTCTGAATCTTATAAGCAGAAGGTGGCTGCTCTGTAATTCACATGTGCCATGAGTTCAGAGACACCTCTTCTATACTCTTCTAATCTGAATGCACTTTGGAATTTTCTCTATTTAGTTGAAGATTCCAACTTGGAATTAAAGACTTTCCTGTTTGGCCACCAATACAAATCTAGACACTAGGCCAGGGCTTTGCCTATCAGGTGTGCAGAGATGGCTAAGTACAAGCAAAGGTAGTAAGATTGTCAAATTATGGAGATGTCAAGATCAGTGAAGAGAGGTAGAAAAAGTCAGATGAATGTCAGAGACCATGGGAGGAAGGAGGAGAAGCAAAGACTGCTGCTTTGTGAGGAGAAAGGGTTAGATACTTCCAATGTAAAAGGACAGTGAACGTTTCTTTGGGTCCTCTGGGAGGTGTCAGAGAAAGATGTATATCTGGAGAATACGGAGTGGATGCCAGTGATTAAGAAGCCTTGTGGTCAAGAGACAAAAACAAGAAATTATGATATGGCACTTACTATGTGCCAGTAATAAGCCCAAGGACGCACAACTAGTCAGCCCATGCTATAGTATGGATCTGAGATATGTATGAATCTGTAGCCTCTCAACCACATTCTAGCCCTGATGGACTCTTACTGTCACAAGATATCAAATGATATAGGGCAAGTCTCATGAACTCTGAAAATCTGGTATAAGTGAAAAGTGATTTATAGATGGGTAAGACACAGATTTATTATTCAAGCTGGGATAATATTGAGATTGAAAGGCAGTGCTTTAGTTACACCAGGACAGTGTAATATGGGGTTGTCCTAGGCCAACCAGGACTTCTGGCCACCCTAGTTCTTCCACATTTACTCCACAAATGCGAGATTCCCTTATCTCCTATAAACTGGGAATAACACCTGCTCTCTCTCCCTTCGACTCCCAGGGCTTTGTAAGGATTGAGTGAGGTAATGTCTATGGTACCATTCATACACTGTAAAGTGTAACACAAATGCACAGGTAAGCATGGGAGTGCAGTGGGCAGCAAGACGCATGCCCTGTCTGGGAGGGTGCTTGGACCCTCCACAGGAGTTCATGTGGAGTGACCCTCGTGGAGGGTGTGGAAATAAATAAAGGACTCGAGCAGCCTGGAAATGAACAATCCTGGCCTCTGCTTTGTGACTAAACATGTGGCATTGTTTAAGTCACTTAGCAGGTCTAAGGAGGCAAAAAGATACTTCTAAAATATTTTTAATACCTGGATGAATTTAGAGGAATGACTCTCATGAAACTATGATAGAACTTGAATATTAATTGGCCTTAGAGTTGTCATAAACATGGCACCCTTGAAGTTAGTGAATTACCACCCCTCTCACTAACATGCACACACACACACACACATCACCGTCACAAGAAACTCAAAACACATATGCACACGTGGTAGTTTATTGCATTCAGCAGGTGGTTTAGAGTTGATTGATTTTCTCTCTCATTAAGATACCACTAATTCTAAAGCAAAAGACACCATGACTACTAACGACTATGAAGAGGATAAGAAACCATTCATTCATGATTGTGATTACCACATTCAGGACTTAATGCGTGTGTGTGTGTGGTGCTGGCTCTAATGTGCTGAAACATCAAAGAGAAATTAATGGAATGTGTGATTTTCATGAAAGCTTAAATGTTTAAAATCCTGCTGAGTAAACATAAGCATGCATCCAAGCCACGTGAGTTCCATCTAGCCAAGTTCATACTGGGGTCTATTTGCTGTGTTCTTGAATTGAGTAAAGTAAATTTGACTAAGTGCAGAACAGGCAGCTTCCCTCTTTGAATTTCTAAATATTGCTGGGTGCTGTATTTTTATTTCATGTAAATGCAGAAAATAACACAGGAGTTCTAGGAATTCTAGTTGATCACTAACTAGGAATTGGGTGCATCTTCTTTTTTCTAAGGACTCCCAAAATCATCTTGTTTGGATTTATGCAGGATGCATGCTGCCATTATATCCAGTAACTGCAAATTACCTATTAGGCTATGAAAGGGTATACAAAGATGAGCATCCTCCCCACTTCCTGGGAGCACATATGTGGGAAGTCAGAGGGGCTGTTGTCTTAGAGAAAAAGACGAAAAAGATGGAGAAAGAGAAGTGTGAAGGCTAAGCAGAAGCAAGAGAAGGTAAGGTGGAGAAGGAGAGGAGGGAGAAGGAGGGAGAGGAAAAAGAAAAAAAGATTAATTGAATGGGAAAAGAAAAAAGCCATTTTCATGCCATGACTTTCCTTTAAAGAAAACAGAAGTAGGGGGGTGGGCAGGAGAGCTAAGGGGGTGGCTTTTCTCTTTGTCTCCATGGCCACCATCATTACAGAAAGCCAGACAGTGGGTGGGGGTGGCAGCCTTGCTCCTGGAGTCTGTTGAAGAGCTGGTGAAGGAGGAGACACAATCACAGGCAGAGGAGGAAGTGGAACAG
>NW_004443974.1:535500-550970 GCF_000243295.1 Trichechus manatus latirostris
AAGGAGGAGACACAATCACAGGCAGAGGAGGAAGTGGAACAGGCTGAGGCCTGCAGGAGCCTGAGCTCTGTGACTGAGAGGCAGACGCCTGGCCTGCAGCAGGTGCAGCCAGCCAGGCCAGCCACCTCAGGAGAAGAAAACCTGCAGGGAGAGCTGAGACATGTTATGAGGTGCAGAGCCACACGTTGTTGTGAATAGTTGTCTTGTCTTTATTGTCGGCCTGCAAGATTGCTGTTTGCAGGGGATGGGGTGGGGGGGGTGGGGGACACGAGTAGTTTGGTGGAGTCCCCAGCTTTGGCGGCTCTGATAAAGTGAACAGTCTGCTTCAGAGACGAGGTGCCATTGGAGGAGGCTGGCGTGGGGTAACCTAGAAGGCCGGACTTGTGCTCCACCTAGAGTGTCCGACAGGAGCGGTGACCCCACAGCAGCCCTGCAGCAGTTCATCCCTCCTCAGCAGGTTCTCCTCCCTGGGGCCTAGGTGACATACCCCTGGTGTCTATTGGATGGAGGATGGCACTTACACCTTCTTCCAAGCAGCACTCCCCTCCCTTGGTTCACCTGGGGTCTATTTCCTTTTACCTCTCAGCAGTCTTTGTGGCAGTGATCCCCTTAGAATGCCAGCTGGTGCTCGCAGTGCCAGGAACTTCAGAATGCTGCAGAATTAGCTTTGCATATCCCAGGAGCCACACTGTAGACCCCGGGGGGTTCTTCCTTAAATGACCTCTCAGCCCCTCTCAGGATGTGGAATCGGAGCCAGTTTTGAAAATAAGCAACCACTGTACTGAGTGGAAATGGGATAAGAGTTGGGAGTGTTTGTCTTGTGTGAGCTCTGAGTACTTGGTTCTGGAACCACCACCCTATTCAGAGGGCTATTATACACTTGGGGGCCAGGAAATGGGGAATATGAGGGAACTTCAACTTCATAGCTTTTTAAGCTTCACTTCAGAGTCCAAGAGTTGCTAGAGCGATGGCTGTGAGGGAGGGGGCAAGGGAAAAAGGACACGAGGTGAGAAATGCGATATGCTTGGATGCTGAATTGTGGAAAAAGACCCAGTGAGGAAAAGAGAAAATGGCAGAGACACTCACGTGGACAGCGGGGTCCATTCAAATGGCCCTCTATCTTACTCATCTAGTGCTGCTATAACAGAAATACCACAAGTAGATGGCTTTACAAAGTTTATTCTCTCACAGTCCAGTAGGCTACAAATCCAAATTCAGGGCATCAGCTCCAAGAGAAGGCTTTCTCTCTCTGTCGGCTCTGGAGAAAGGTCCTTGTGATGCATCAGTCTTCCTTTGGTCTGGGAGCATCTCAGCACAGGAACCTCAGGTCCAAAAGACGCACTCTGCTCCCGGCACTGCTTTCTTGGTGGTGTGAGGTTCCCATGTGTCTCTGCTCACTTCTCTCATTTATATCTCAGAAGAGATTGGTGTAAGACACTATCTAATCTTGTAGACCTCATCAGTATAACCTCCTCATAGTGACAGAGTTTACAACACATAAGGAAATCACATCAGATTACACAATCATACAATACTGGGAATCATGACCTACACATTTTTGGGGGGACATAATTCAATCCATGACACCCTCCAAGAGCAGTGCACTGGCACAGGGGACACCACATGGGCAGGGGTGGAGGGTGGAAGGACGCTGTGCAGAGCGAGGTATGTGGGGTTGGGGGGGGCGGGGAACACATCCATGAGCCCCACACAGGGTTAGGGGGACTTTCGATTGGATTTTCCCTCTGACACCCCGATGGACATGTAGAGCCCCCAACAGCAGGCAGCTCCAGAGCACCTTGGTGGGGTGGGGAGCCAGGCGGAGGAGCAGGGCCCACGCAAGGGGAGTGTTCTGCTCCTGGCTGCCTTTCTGTCTTCCAGCTCTTCAGAGGCATGCAGGCAGCTGCCTGCCACTGTCTGCCTGTTGCCCACCCTGTCGGGACCTGTTCCTTCTTGAGAAGAATGCAAGAATATCAACTCTCTTAGCACTCTAAAAGGGGAGAGCCCTGTTCTGGGGGAGCAGAGATTGAATAGTTCCAATACAGACTCAGAATAGAGAGCAAATAAAGACTGGACCTCAGGACCCAGAGAGAGAGAAAGCCCTTACTCTAAGAGAATTGATTGGGACTGTGTGCTTCTCCATCCCCCTTCCTCCCATCCCTAGCTACAGGTGGGAGAGGAGCACAGCAACCCCTTCTCCCTCCCCTCCTCACAGAGGCCAGGCTGCACCCTTCCTGAGCCTGCCCTATGCTTTGATGCTCTGGGTTCACAGTCACATCCCCCACAGAGCAAACATACCTTTTGGTTGGGCCACTAGGCAGGGGCTCCCGGCACCATGAGCATCCTGCCTCCTTGACAGCCCGCCCTGAGGTGCTATCAAGGTGAGCTCTAGTGCACCACGAGGACAACCAGGGCATCTGCACGCAGGTGAGTAGAAGTTTTCATAGGTACACAGGTTTCCAGCATTTAGCACAGTTCCTGCACAGAGTGATGCTTGGTAAATGCTAGCTCGTAATTACTCCATGTAAAAGATTGATCACTTGGAGGTTTGTGTGTATGGCTGCATTTCAGGGATCACTGGCAGTCTTCCTATTCTAGAGTCACAGTCTCAAGAACAGGTCTCCTATCTTTGCTCCCATGGTTACTCAGTGTCCAGTCCCTGATGCTGGCCACCTGCCTGACTCAGCTCCCCATGGGACTGGTGCTCCTCCAGGATCTGCCACATGTGGGCAGGCCTGGACGCAGCCATGGCAGGTACAGCCTGCCACCTACGAGGAGATGATTAAGACAGTCTTCATTATGTGACACACAGATGCCTTCCCTGACTGTACAAATGCTCAGATGACAATGAAATGGTCGATTTTTATAGAATGCAGAGTTGTGGTCAAATCCTGGGCTTTCTCCTCATGAAAATAGGTCCCAGGAGCACTGAGAGTTACGTTGAAGAAGCTCTTTCCAGTGAGTACCTCTTACTACCACCAAATGGCAATCACTGTATGTGAGTTTTAGACCACTTTGCTATGTGGTGTTATTTTAAGCCAAGATGTATGCATGCACGTGTGTGTATGTGCATGTGTGAGAGTGTGTATTGTGAATGAGTGCGTGTGTGCAAGTGTGTGGGTGCATGTGTGTGTATGTCTGTGTTAGTGAGTGTGCATGTGAGTGTGTGAATGTGTATCTGTGTGCATATGTACATCCATACATATGTGTGTGTGTGCATGCACACATAAGTATGTACATGCACTCACACACACATGCCCAGTGGGACCTGCTCCTCCTTGCTCCCTTATCCTGTTTTGCACTCACTGGCAGTCTTACTCATGTAGCCTCCTATTTTATGCACATGGTTTTCTGCTCCTGCTTGACAGTGATGATCTTTCCCCTCCTTTACCATTTCTAGTTACTTTACAGAGAGCATGGGGAAACAGACCCGCGTGGAACTCAGATATTGAGAGGAACCTGGGGATTATAGGCAACAGGCTGCCTCCCTCCAGGCCTTGCTGAGACCTCCAGGCCAAATCGTTGTTGGTGTAAGTTGCCGTACAGTGAGCTCCAACTCACGGCGACCTTATGTATAACAGAATGAAACGCTGCCAGGTCCTGCACCGTCATCATGATCCTCAGTATATGTGAGTCCGTGGTTGTGACTAGTTGTGTCAATCCATCTCACTGAGGGTCTCTGGCCCTCCACTTTACCAAATATGGTGTTCCTCTCCTAACAATGTGTTCAAAGTAAGTAAATCAAAATCTTGGACAATATTCTGTAATCCATAGGGTTTTCATTGGTTTGTTTTCAGAAGTAGATTGCCAGGCCTTTCTTCCTAGTCTGTCTTTGTCTAGAAGCTCTGCTGAAACCTCTCCACCACAGGTGACCCTGCTGGTGTTTGAAATACCGGTAGCATAGCTTCCAGATCACAGCAACATGCAAACCACCAAAGGCCTTCCTGAAAACTGACTCCTGAGGGCTGACTTTGGTAGAGTAGCCCCACTCCCACCATACAGCAGGGTACAGGGGAGGGATCCTGGGCACTGACCCCAACATGGAGAAGTTGAATCCTTGTGAACTGACTCCTGAGGCCATGAGACCACACAAACTACACAGTCAGACTAAGTGGCTCCCTAAATTGCCTCTGCTTAGAAGAAAACTATAACTTTGAAAACTATCAAGTGTTATAAAAGAATGCTGGTCTAGGACCACAATAGTAATTGGTATATGAGCACATGTAGAAGCTGCAAGATGCCCTTCTATGGGCAGCATAAAGCTGGGTGCAAGTGTTAGAACACAAGATGGGGAAAGTAGAGAGAAGAAAAGAGAAGAGCAAGCCAGAGGGGAAAATAGAACTCTCTGAAGAGAGGAAGACTAGTAGAAGCCTCACTCTGTCTCCATGTCACCAGGTGAGTGGCTTATCAAAACAAAGAGATGTGCTTTACTTTCTGATAAGGAAGATGCCATCCTATAGACAGAAGTGAAAGTGGCTTATGACAGGAGTATTTAGGAATAGTGAACAAAGAGGATTGCTCTATGTTGGGGCAGGTAGGGCCGTGGGCTCGCAGCAGATCCCACGCACAGGCAGTGCCTGGACGCCCAGGGGTATGTGATGAGGTGGAGGTCTTGGGAGTGGAGACCCTGCTTTCGGGCTTGCCTTCCACATAACATGAATAACACTGGCAGATAGAGGTAAGCAGAGAGTGGCACCTCCACCTAAGAACAGGTTTCAGGAGTGCACCATGCACAAGGAAAGGGACAGCTTGTGTGCTCACCCACGGAGTCCCTCTCCCCAGGGTGAATCCTGTGCCACCCACAGGGCACCCCCACACCCCGACTCTGCTGCTCCTGGCACTGCGCAGGCCAGTGCAATAGTCGGGGTTCGGAGTCTCAGGCTCCACCCAGTCCTGCAGAATTGGAGCAGCAGCTCACTGGACCCCCTGGGGACATGTGGGTAAGTGCAAGCCACTCTGCTCTGGTGATCTGAGGACCATGGTGCAGGGCAAAGATGTAACCCACGCACTACACGTTGCAGAAGAGATCAGCCATTTGTGCTGAAGAAATGAAGATTGAGGTTTAATTTAATCATACTCTCTGAGCCCTAAAAGAACAACAAAAACAAAAATATGGGTAGCTGTTTACATCCAAAAGTTAACCTTATTTTATTCATATCTAAAGAAATTTTAAAAAAGAAAATTATCTTTATAACAGCTAGATAATTTGGTAAAACACAGTAAAGAAGAATGTAAACGCAGGATTTGGGAATGGCGTAGGACTTGTCATTTTGTTCACTGCCGTATGTTTAGAGTGTCTGCATGAGCAGCAACCCTGAGAGTTGAGTCCATCTGCTTGTAGGCTGGGAGGGAATTTCTGGAACTGATATGCCTTTGATGGTCTTTTGGCAAATGTAACATTTAAAACAGGTTTTTATCCCAATAAGTACATCAGATGCTGACTTTCACACACTCGTGCACCCATCTAATCCATATACGTGGATATATGCATGAACAAGTCTAGAGCAACATGAGCATATCAGGTGGGCAGAAAGCCCATCCGTGGGCCATTATGTCTCCATGCAGCTGGCAAGGCCTCCTTTGGGTGCTACACAGACTGGCCCTCATCCTCACCAATCTGTGGCTTTCTGTGTACCTCAAGCCTCCTCCCTAATCTGTCAAGAAAATATTCCTTTCCCCAAGACACACATCCTCTTGTTTATTTTTACCTCCCTCAGCCTAACTCTACACTGCCCTATTATGCAGCCCTTGCCACATCACTGTGAAGCCCTGTGTGAGGGCGCTGCAGGAAAAGGACATCTGAGTGAACAGGTCAAAAATAGGCTCACCTTCCTCCCCTTCCTTGGAGCGCACTTCTGCACCGCCCCCCCCCCCACAGCTCTCCACTGCCAAACAGCCACTGAAATTGAAGCAGTCAACAGCCAGTCCCCTGTGCAGTGGAAGGAGTTTCCTCCTAGTCCTAGACTAAAAAAGCCTGGAGGAAATACAGAGACCGAAGTGAAAATTCTCCTAAAGCAGGAGACAAGATTTTTAACTCCAGTCTTTGGAGAATATATAGAGCATTTCAATCACCATTTTTGTCGGAAAAATTAGTGGCATGTACTTACTCATTAATAGCAATATTTTCTCATTGTCCCAGCACTGACTGACCTATCACAGGAGCAGTATTAATGAAAACCATGGAACCCAATCCTTGCCAGTGAGTCAGACAGAGAATTCATTAAGCTTAAAGGAATGGGTAATGGCTGAACGTTACCAGAGAGGTTCACTGCTCATTCTGTCATCCACGGAAGCTGCCCTGAATATTATTATTATTGTTGTTGTTAAACTGCCATCGAGTTGGCCCCCACCTCATGGTGACCCCATGCACGATAGAATGAAATACTGCCCAGTCCTGTGTCATCCTCATGAATCTGTTGAACATTGGACCTTTGTGATCCATAGGGTTTTCATTGGCTGATTTTGGGAAATAGATCACAAGACCTTTCTCCCTAGTCTGTCTTAGTCTGGAAGCACCACTCAAACCTGTTCAGCATTATAGTAACATGCAATCTTCCACTGACAGATAGGTGGTGGCTGTGCATGAGGTAACTGGCCAGGAATCAAAACCAGGTCTCTGCATGGAAGGCAAGAATTCTACCAGTGAATTACTACTGCCCCTCTGAGTATTATTCTGATACTTATCTTACAGTATACCTCTCCCTGTCTTTCTCAACAAACCCATCCCTGTGGACATCTCTTCGAACTTGAAATATAATCATTAAGACTTTCAAGGTACAGTATCAAATCACTTTTAGTTCTTATGAAAAGCTTATGTGTTAGTTCTGATAGAAATGAACAACTGATCAACTGCTAAGAAGAACCTTCTAATCTTAATAAATTACTATTTCACTGAATGATTGGCTTCATTTCTTTTCCAAGATCTTCACTGGTATGCACACAGCTTGAACTCATATATATAAGATCAGTTTGATTCTTGAAAAACCATAATAAGGAAAGGAACTGACAATCAACAGATTGGATTAAGACAAGAAAGATTTGCCATGGATTGTGGCAAGGAAGGAGAGGCAAAAGGGTGGCTCTTCTCTTTGTCTCCATGGCCACATCATTACAGAAAGCCGGACAGTGGGTGGGGGTGGCAGCCTTGCTCCTGGAGTCTGTTGAAGAGCTGGTGAAGGAGGAGACACAATCACAGGCAGAGGAGGAAGTGGAACAGGCTGAGGCCTGCAGGAGCCTGAGCTCTGTGACTGAGAGGCAGACGCCTGGCCTACAGCAGGTGCAGCCAGCCCGGCCAGCCACCTCCGGAGAAGAAAACGTGCAAGGAGAGCTGAGACATGTTATGAGGTGCAGAGCCACACGTTGTTGTGAATAGTTGTCCTGTCTTTATTGTCGGCCTGCAAGATTGTGGTTTGCAGGGGACATGGTTGCGGGAGGGGGGTGGAAGACACGAGTGGTTTTGTGGAGTCCCCAGCTCTGGTGGCTTTGATGACATGAGCAGTCTGCTTCAGAGATGAGGTGCCATTGGAGGAGGCTGGGGTGGAGTAACCTAGAAGGCCAGGTTTGGGCTCCACCTAGAGTGTCCGACAGGAGCGGTGACCCCACGGCAGCCCCTACCCCAGGTACAACAGCTCATCCCTCCTGCGACTGTTTTCCTCCTCCCCTGTGTACATGACACCAGTGCCCCTGCTCCTGACACACATTTGAACCCAGCCCTGTTCTTTTTCTGGAAGGCATCAATCCCCAGCCAACATTCCACGTTTCTATCAGTTATTTTTTTTAGAAAATGGAAGATATTGTTCTAAGTTAAACTGCCAAAACTTTAGAAGATAAATGTAAAATTCAACAGCACCATTGTTGTAGTTTACTAAATGAAACCACTTCTGCAATGATGAGGGGCAAGGCAGTGCTCATGACCTCTGTGCACAGAGAAAGGATCTGCATGGCATCCCATTGAATATGGTCACCAGTTAAACCTCTCACATCCCCCTGTTGCCATTCTCTGCATGAACTGGTCACTCACTGCTCTTTTAACGTTCTGTTTTTGTTTCATGTCTGTCTCCTTCTACCAGAATGTAAACACCAAGGTACATTGAATGCATGGATGCTGTCAGTCTTATTCACTATTGTATTTGCTAGCACTCAAGGCAAATTGTTGAATGAGTGGAGGCTGAGTTTCAAGGCATGGTATCATTGGAAAGAGCTCTTTTTTACTGAATCTCAGGAGTGTTTTGTGCTCAGGATAATGTTTTTAAGAGAAAGCTGATACAATACCATTGTGTATTTAACAAATAAGGAGCCCTGGTGGCACAGTGGTTAAAGTGCTCGACTGCTAACTGAAAAGTCAGCGGTTTGAAGCCACCAGCGGCTCCACGGGAGGAAGATGTGGCAGTCTGCTTCCATAAAAATTTAGAGTCTTAGAAACCGTATAGGGTCTCTGAGTTGGAATCGACTTGATGGCAGTGGGTTTGGTTTTTGGTTTTGAGGTCAACAAACATAAATTGAGGGGCTGAATTAGACCTTCAAAATCCAATGGAATCCTAATAGCCTTTAATTTATTAGATGAAATCAACAGCATGGATCGATGTTTTTGTTCTACCCATCAAGGCATGAGCTTCATTACAGTCCTATTCATTTTGGTCATCATACAAAATTGGAAATGCCTACTTAGAGAAGAGTAAGGAATCAACCATGGACATGTATACCTGGAAAGGTTACTGGGATAAGCATTGCTTTGCCTAGAGAAGAGTAAGAGCTGATTCAATGCCTTTACTTGAACTCTACTACACAAGTTATTGCATGGAACATATTCTCAAACATTTGAACAAGAATAGATAGACTCAAATTGAAGTATACAGTAAGTTTGGTTTTACGTAATAACAATTATTCTATTGATTAGGCTAGACAAGCTACAACAATTAAGAAATAAGCATCACTGTGGAACTCTAAAAATTAAATCATCAAATGTGATGTGATTTCCAACTTGGGCCATATGCAGTCTAGGTAACCGCAGGATCTCACTGGGATGATGATCTTCAGCCCCAGGGCAAATTTATAATGTTGAGGGTTTCAAAACTCACGAGTTTTTAGCATATGGCTAATTACAAAAATCTTAACTTTCAAAAGAGGTCAGCACTCAAGTCCACAGAATGAGCTAGTATAAGATAAAAGGTACATTGACTGAGAAATACACTCCCTTTCCTTAGCAGTATCTGTTACATTCTGAGAAATGAACAATCTCTGTGCTGGCTAGGAGGAAGTGCTGTGGCAATGTGGTGCTTCTGAAGGCTGTCCCAAGTCTTAGCACATCCTATAACAATTGTATAAGACAACATGGACTTCTAGAGGTCCTCTAAGGCAGTTCTCCCATGACAGTCACACGCCTGGCCCATGTTATTTCCGACCTCCATGCCTCTCTCAGAAATGGCCTGCATTCTTCTTCTCTCTGCCTGGCAAACTCCTCCTCTTCCTTCAAGTCAAATTTCACCACAGCTATAAAGTTTTTCCAGGCTCTGCCAAAAAGTTTGACGACTACCTCCACTTTGTCACCTTACTCTGTTGTCCAGTCTTCTCTTACAGCATCATACAGCATTGGAACGATGTAGTAAGTTGGATCTCACTAGGGGTGCACACTTTAGTTCATCTCATTGCCTTTGCATGTAACACAGGTCTGGCATATAATGATCCCCATTAAAGTGATGTATAAATTAAGGATGTTCTCAGACTAAGCTCAAGAACTGTAGAGGTCTCTGAGGTCTACCCAAACATCCCCAGAATTCAGATGTTCTACCATTGTGAATGACAAATGCCCACATAGACTGCATATGGCTCATCTTGGAAATCATCCCATCATATTTGATAATTTAATTTTTAAAGCTCCACAATGATGCTTATTTCTTAATGAATTGTAGCTTTTCTAGCTTAATCAATAGAATAATTATTATTTACATAAAGCCAAACTTACTGTATACTTCAATTTGAGTCTATTTACTTTTGTTCAAATGTTTGAGAATATGTTCCAAACAATAACTTGTGCAATAGAGTTTAAGTAAAGGCATTGAATCAGTGCTTATTCTTCTCTAGGCAAAGCAATGCTTATCCCAGTTACCTTTCCAGGTATACATGTCCATGGTTGATTCCTTACTCTTCTCTAAGTAGGCATTTCCAATTTTGTATGATGACCAAAATGAACAGGACTGTAATGAAACTCATGTATTGATGGGTAGAACAAAAATACTGTTGCTCAGTAGTCACCCATGGCCCTTGTGCATTCATGTTTCAGCATCAACTAGCACATGTTATAGATGTTCCATAAATATTGATCAATCGATTGATGAAAAGAACACATTGATCATTGATGTAAAGGAAACAGCTCCCAGAAAGCTGAAGGCCAGAGTTTCTAATAAGTAGGGCTGTCATTGAGGAGCCCTGGTGGTGCAGTGGTTAAGTGCTAACCCAAAGGTCAGTGGTTCGAACCCACCAGATCTCCTTGGAAGAAAGATGTGAGCATCTGCCCATAAAGATTACAACTTTGGGAGTCCTACGGGGCAGTTCTACTCTGTCTTATATGGTCACTATGAGTTGGAATTGACTCAATGGCAGTGGGGTTTACGGCCATCGTTCTTTAGAGTTATTCTGGTCACAATGAGAACAAAACATATTTTCCAAAGGGATATTTATTGAAATGCCATATACTGAGTGAAAGGATTGACAGGGCTAGTTAAATAGTTTCAATGTAGTAACCAGGGTAACTGCATACTTTTTGTTATTTGTATAGCATTTTATACTTTACAAAGCATTGTTATATCCACTATTTCATTTGATCTTTACAACCATCTGGCCAAGTAGATGGGGCAGATTTTATTATCAATGGATGAGTAAACTAAAGCAGAAGATGATACTTTAGTCAAAAGTCTGCACAAGAGAAACAAAAGTGAAAAAGATCAAGTGCTGCCCTTAAGAGGCAGCACAATTCTGTAGGGTGAACCCAAGAGAGTAGTGTGATGATGCTGAAATAGAGGATTTGCTAAAGTGCCCTGGCAGCACAGAGGGAAAGAAAAAGATCTAGTAGTTAACTCCCACATTCTATCTAAGGAAGGCTCCATCCCCAGAGGTGGTCTGATCAGCTGAAATCTGAACAAGTGAGTCTAGCATGAAGACCTTTCAAATGCTGCAGGTTCTGAAGGGATGAAAGGACTTTAATGTGCAATATATAATAACGATGTTTATTTTAATGGAGCAACACATGCTTTTGTTGTATTATGGTGCAAAGGCCTAATTATTCAGATGCAGCCATTAGTTCCCACACAACAGAGATGGAGGCAAATGTTGGAAAGATAGCATCTCTTGGCCATTTTCCCATCAGTCTCAGCCACAGGACACTTCAAAAGCAATGGCAGCTCCTGCCAGGAGCATCCCACTACATGTGCTAAAATATTAGAGCCCAAAATTGACCTGGAACATCTGGAATAAAGAGGGGTCCAAGCAAGCAGTGACAGCCTTGGTTACACCAGCCTCGGTTAACAAGGCGGCCTGGTCAGACAGAGCTTCCCCAGGCAGCTGGGCTGTCGTGTCCTGCTGGCAGCCCTATCAGGACACAGACTGTGTCAGCCCATTTCAAACACACAAGGCTGAAAGGAAATCATTCATCTGACTTCAGAACGAACTGTACCCAGAAACCAGTCCAACTTCTTGCCGCCACTAGCAGGAAAAAAAAAAAAAAAAAAAACAACGTGTAACTAGCCAATTTACATGGTATATTATTGCTCAAACTAGAGTACTCAGAGCAGGCACTAGCCTGCCTGCATTTTTCCTAACCCAGCCCTTCTATGAGTAACAGGAAAACACAAAGGGCTTTAAAAAGTTCAAAAAAAATAAAAAGTGGCTGGATCATTATCACCACCAACCTCTGAATATTTTAACTTCTGTAAACTATAAATTTTTCTAAAAGTTGAGAGAACAACAGTTATTTTTTGCTCTGCATCATAGAAATGCGAGTTCCTGGAATTGGAGTCCCTGGAGACTTTAGGTTTTTTTTTTCCTTCACATGCATGTGCGCGCGCGCGCACACACACACACACCTGCATACATACACATCATACACACATACACACTCATCACACTCACCCACACCAACACACATTTATATGTTCACACTCTCACACATATCCATGAATACACACACTCATACACATCTCACATGTGTGTACACACACACACATTTGTGTGTATATACTTACACTAGCATATACTCACACATATACATGCTCTCACACATACACATACTTGCATGTGTACACACACACATGTCCATGAATACACATTCACAGACTCACACATGTGTGTACACATACACTCACACACTTGCTTATATATACTTACACTAACATATACTCACACACATACACACTCACATATATACATATCTACATGTGTACACACACACATATGCTCACACACACACAAACTTGTGTGTACATACACACACACACTTGTGTGCTACTCACAGATGAACACTCACATACACACACATATGCATACTTGCATACATAGACACACGCATACAAACTCATACACATATACACACTAACACACACATATACACATACAGACACACACATCCTGTCTCTGGAACGCAACCTGCCAGGAAACTGAAGTCTTTGAGAAAAAAGAAAGAGTTAAGGGAAATACCTCTCTTGACCAAGATCTCCACCACCCTGTTCCTGAATCATTTCCCTCTGGTCTTTCTTCTCTCTTACAACACACCATAAACATAGAAGGAATAGCTCCTTAAAAACTGCAGTGTAAAGAGTGCTTAGTTCAAAAACTAAAAAGAAAACCGGCTGTAATGAAGATAGAACCCACGCCAGATCCCTGCTATAGGAACTGTGTGTTAGCTGTGCCGTGGTATGCTGTCCTGGGGAGATTTCGGCAGGAGTGGAAGGAAGAAGTGAAAAATTACTAAGGCCCTACAGAATTTTCCCTCCACGGCAACATGTTTTTCAAAGCTCTTATTTGGTGAGGGATTACCCAGCTGCAACGCATTGCCTTTTTTTTTTTTTTCCTTTTTCCACACAGAGATATAAAAGAAAACCCAGGGAAGACAGACTCAAGGAAGAGAAATGTGAGTTTCAGAAAGAACTACGGAGTTCAAGAGGGCTCCAAAAGTACACCAATTATAAAAAGAAACTCTAAGAACACACATATAAAAATAAGTGAACACAGTGAGCAATGGCAGGGCCGGCCTTGCTAGGGGCAGCAGATGAAGGGCACTGGAGGCCTTGCACTCAGAGAGAGAGAGGCTCACAGAGTCAGACTTCACATAGCAGTCAGAGCTGTCTTCCCATGTCAAAGCCAAAGAGCCTCACATGGTCATCCTGTCACCCAAGACGTCATGGTGGGAGGAGACGGCAGGCCAGGGCAGAGAGTGACACAGGCTCTCCCATTCTTCATCCACTGTGCTGCCCACTGGGTCACCTGAGGGCTTGAAAATGTGCTCATGCTCAGGCTTCACCCCATACCAAAGTCATCAGAATCTGTACTGGCACAGGCCTGACATGGCCAGGCCTTCCCCGGACACACCAACGACAGTGTGCTGCGAGCCCTCTACCTGAACCTCCCTGCCCACCGCTTGCCCTCACCGCGCTCAAACTGACCGCACCCCATCTGTAGGAACCTTCAAGGAGCTCCTTTCAAAGTGTAACTGTTTGAGCTGTTAAGAACTGTTTTCAGATCCCATTTAAATTTCCGCATTGCAATGTTTTAAAAAGCGCAATCCTTTATAAAAATAAAGAACTGTTTACATAAATTTAAACACTGCAAACTGATTATTCAAATTTAAACCTTTTAAAGTATTTAAACATTGGTGTTAGTGATGCTATTTTTTCAAACCTCCACTTTGCCTTAGCACTTAGTACACAGTGGGTATTTTGCAGACGTCAATGAACACTATCTGCCACTTCACAGAGGGTATGCATTTGAATAAGAAACTTCCAGACATGATCCCTCCCCAAGCCCCCACTCCTTCCCGCCCTGTTTTGTGAGCCTGTGAGCTGGGCTGCATGATCCACTCTTACAGCAGAGACCGCAGGGTGGTGCTCTGGGTGTACCCTATGGTGCAGCACTGGGCAGGGGGCACGAGGCCACTGCAGCACCACAGGCACCTGGCAGGCTAGTGCCCCTTTGGCAGGGCCTTGCTAATTGGAAACCAGATGCAGAGAACTTCAGCCTGAAGTTTCTCACAGTTGATGCTTCTTGTTATCTAAAATGGATTTATACTTTCCTATGATAACTCATTACTTTCAAAATTCTACGTCAATTTTCTTCGGAAGGAGGGACCCAGATCTTCAGTCTCCTCACCACCACCAGTCTCTGATCTCACCGCTCCAAGTACCACACCACAGCAAATTGTCCTTACTGGTTTGGCGTTTCACCTTAAGGAAGCAAGGATGTCCTCTGCATGCACATTGCTCCTCTTGTCAGGAGGCTAGCCCCACTTCCCAGGTGCCCAGCCAGCCTGGGTGCTGGAACAGTGCCAGCTGAGACGGGCTGGCTAGGGTCTGGCAATTACTGCCACATCTGAGCTCAGACCAGGCATGAGGAGTAAGAGGCACCTAGCATATTCCAGCCCAGTCAACTGCCCAGCTGAATGCGCTCTCCTGAGCAACCCAGTCACCACATTTTCCAGATACTTGTGAGCAAAGAAACACTTGTGTGTGTCTGGGGTGGTTTATTACATAACACAGATGACCAAGACTTTAGCCCACCTCTGCCAGTTGGCCAAGAGCTACCTGGAGGAAACCACACCATGGTCCTCTGAGTGAGTGAGAATAAGCTGTGATTTGAGTTGCCAGGGCTAAGAGTAACTGTTATGAGAAGACAGTGCCTGCAGTGCTTAAAACGATTTCTTTAACACCTGTATACCTATGTAGGGGCTCACATGGACCTAATCAGCACTCACCACCAGGATCCAGACATGCAGGGACCCTTCAGGGGAACGGGCAGCCATCAGGAGGCTGTTTGCATGGGGTACCAAAGAGCTCCTAGGAAGGCCTCATGAGCAGGCTGTCAGTTCTCTGAGGACTGAGAGGATGCCACCCATTCAGACACTCACTACACAAGGACAGTGGCCGCCCCACCAATCTCTGAACCTGCAAGGAAGGTGGGAAGGATTTGTCCATGAGCTGGTGAATATGGCTGCAAGCCCAGAGGGTGGGGACTGGGCCAGGAAGTGAGGCAATTTTTCTTTAATCCCAGGCGGAGGACTCCAGGGGAAGTAGCACAACATTACTTTATTTCTTTACCCTAAGCATAATAATATTTTCTTAGAACAAATCTTAAATATCAAGAGTTTTCTTGATCTTTCCATGCTTCAGTATAGGTCTTAGTCATCTAGTGCTGCTGTAACAGAAATATCACAAGTGGATGGCTTTAACAAACAGAAATTTATTTTCTCACAGTTTAGGAGGCTAGAA
>NW_004443974.1:551070-551365 GCF_000243295.1 Trichechus manatus latirostris
GGTCTTAGTCATCTAGTGCTGCTGTAACAGAAATATCACAAGTGGATGGCTTTAACAAACAGAAATTTATTTTCTCACAGTTTAGGAGGCTAGAAGTCCAAATTCACAGTGCTGGCTCTAGGGGAAGGCTTTCTCTCTCTGTCAGCTCTAGAGGGGTGACCTTGTCTCTTTTAGCTTTTGCTCCTGGGCAAACTTCATGTGGCTTGGCATATCTCTTCTCCCATGTCTCCTTCTTTCAATTGCTTATTTGTCTTTTATATCTCAAAAGAGATTGATTTAAGACACACCCTACACC
>NW_004443974.1:551477-562202 GCF_000243295.1 Trichechus manatus latirostris
GGCTTGGCATATCTCTTCTCCCATGTCTCCTTCTTTCAATTGCTTATTTGTCTTTTATATCTCAAAAGAGATTGATTTAAGACACACCCTACACCAATCCTGTCTCATTAACATAACAAAGTCAAAATATTTTGGGGAGACACAATTCAATCCATAACAGTATATGTAAAAAAAATTTCAGAGCACACTGAGACCCAGCAGTCTGCCTGCCGTCTTCAATAGGCAAAGGGCTGTGCCTGCCATCTTCTATGATATAGGAACTAATTCCCTGTCTTTAAGCTATCTCCTTATTTAGGTATGCTTCCTGTTTCTGGCTAAGTTAAGGAAAACAAGAGACTGGGGTCACAGGACCAGCTGAAACTGGCAAGAACTAGATCTGGCCCGTCTGACGTGCACAGAACCATATACTCCATCCTCTGGGCGACCCCAGAACTCTTTTCCCACTGGACAGAACCAAACTTTAGCTGCCCAAGATTGGGAGAAGACTTTCAGAGGCAAGGGGTCCGAGCCTAATATCCGGTTTAAGAGACCCTCCCCACACCCCTGCTTTTTTAGAATGACCAAGCACAGAAAGGCAGGACTGCCCTGGAATGCCTTTTTGGGCCAGACCAATCAGCAAGCTGGTCCCACTTCAAGGTGTTCCTAAAGACCCCAGAGCTGATTTACTTCACCCATAGAAACCCCTTGGGCTATTGTTCTGGGAGCCATCTTGGCGGCGCAAGTCTCAGTGCGCTCCTTTGCTTGGCCGACCAAATAAAGCTTCTTCTTTTGCTTTCACCTATTTCATGTCTCTGTGGCCATGCCAAGCAGACCTGGAACAGTCCTGTTACAACACTTTCCAGTTTTGCACCACTTTAAACAAAATTGTTAAGGGGAAGTTTAGTTTTCTCTTTCTGACTCTATTAGCTTCATTCTTGGGAAGATTCGGATAAATCAAACTGTGATTGACTCCTTCCATTTTCACCACAATGAATAACACTTTTATGTAATTAAATTGGAATAGAATGACTATCAAGGGGACCGTTGAAGGGAATGATAATACAACCATGACAGCAACAACAGCAAGGGCAGCTAACATTTATGAACATTTACATTGATCCAGGTATTACACTTAGCTTTACATAAATTCTCTCTTCTTTTGTTGTCAGTTGCCTTAGACTTGATTCTAACTAATGGTGATCACACAAAATCCTAATAGAAAAGTGTAGGGTGAAGAATTATTTTACCCAAGAAATTTGGTCTTTGTCCCAGGTTCCGGCCGGTAACCTCTAAAGCCTTGGAATTTCCCCAATAATTGGAGTGTCTTTGTTATTTATGAGAGCCTTGGGCCACACCTGAAATTTTGTGCTAATGAGGTAACTCAAGATGGAGGCTGGACATGCTGAAAAGATCCACCATACCCAGAAAGACCTACAGTGTGACATCAGCCCAATTTCCAGGAAGGGGAGGGGGACTGGAAGTTGAGTTCAACCATATGGGTCATGAGTCAATCAATCATGCCTACATAATGGAACTCCAATAAAGGCTCTGAACACAGAAGCTCAGGTGAGCTCGTTGTTTGGTGATAGACATCAATGCATGGGAAGGTACTGGGTCCCTGGGGACATGGGAGCTCTGCACTGCAGACCCTCCCAGACCTCACCCTGTATGTCTCTTCATTTGTATCCTTTCTGATATAATAAAACTGTGATGGTAAGTATATCACTCTCCTGAGTTCCATGAGTCTTTCTAGTGAATTATTGAACCCAAAGGGGTAGTAGAACCCCCAAATTTGTAACCAATTGGTCAGAAGTGCAGGTGTCTGAGGACCCTTAAGTTTGTGGCTGGTGTCTGAAGTCTTGGGCAGACTTTGCCCTTTAAACTGTGAGATATGACCTAAATCTGGACAGTTTGGATCAAAAGAAGAACTACACTGCAGTTAGTGTCAGAATAGAACTGATTTTAGACACAAGTTATGTTATTATCCCTACTTTACAGGTAAGGAAACTGAGGCCAAGTAACTGTCTAGGGTCCTTCACCTAATAAATGGTATAGAAGAATTCTGACTCAAATCTTGCTGGCTCCAGTACCAGTGCTCTTAACTTCTGCACGGAATAGCTTCACAAAATGGTGGTCTCAGGTACAGCTGTACAAATGGAAGATAGATTAATTGAACTATATGAGTCTTAAGTCTACTTTTGTAAATGCCTCCTAGCAAAGCTGCCTCTCCTCCTCACACCAAGCACCCCAGCAACCCAGCAGATCCCCTCTATAGGGCCAGGCTCTGGACAGGGACTGTGCCCATTATCTCCAGTGGGGTTGATGCCCTGCTGGCAAAGAGAAGATAAAGTCAAATCCCCAATGTCATCGTACAAAGTCAATCAGTATTTCGTTTTACTGACTCCTTTCTTCTGAACAAGTATTATATCCTATATCCTACCTCTGTCTCTTTACTTTCCATATGGAAAATATTAAAGCAAAAACAAGGCTGCTTTGTCTTCTGCATGCAACAACATAGCAGTGGCTGAGACCGAGCTACGGATCAGCAAGCTCTTGATGAAGACACTGCCTGCCCCATGCAGCCTCCACCTCTGTTTCTTGGTCCCTCCTGGGTATTCATTAAGGCTGAGGCTCTCAAATTCTGAAAAAGATGACATCAGATTATATCATACAATTGCCTGTTGGGATCAAAGGCTTCTGTGGATGGAAACGGTTTCCCTTAACCAGAAAGAACATTTTTTTCCCTGTCATCATAGGACGAGGCCAATCTTGAGGCAAAAGATGAACAAATGAGCCTAAATGGCAGGAGCCATGTCCTCCTCTCTGGGGCAGGAGGGTGCAGGGGTGTGAAGGTTGAGAGTGGAGCAGTGACCCAGAGCAGGCAGGCTGGCCATAAATTGTCCCCTGGGCTGTCCTATGAGAACCTGTGAGGCTTCGGGAAGCTCACATTAAAGGTGCAGCTGCGGCTCCCTGTGTCACCGGGGAGATGGTGACCTCTAGAAGGCCGGAGCAGCTGTGTGAAAGGGCTTACAGGCCCTAGGGCCACAGGAGCCCAGACACATCACAGGAGAGACTGACTGCCCTGTGGCGCTGGGGACACCGAGGGCACTTAAGTCCTCACCTTTCTTTGTGTCCTTGGTCACTTTGACCCCTGTGAAGCCCATAAATTCCTTCTCAGAACAATGTTCCCAATACACAAAATAAAATGATAGGATTAAAAGGAAAGCAATGATATCATATCCTACAGCCTGCGGTTAAGAACTCTCTGTGGGGGCTCAAGGGAGCTAAACTTTGCACAAGAAATAAATGTAGAAAAGGTATTCAAGGTCTGATGGTGCTGTCCTGACCACCTGCTCAGGCAACGCTAGGGCTCAAAGCTCACAGAGACTCCAGCCCCAGGAGCTGATTGGAGCAGGCTTGAGCTTGTCTCAGGCTGGGATGCCAGGGCAGGCAAAAAGATGAGCTCAGGTGTCATTTCAAAATGCAAATATATTTGCATAAAATCATACTGTTTATAAATTGCATTGAATGATTTATTTTATAGGACATTAACACATTATTGTTTTGTATTCTATACTGCTTCTCTTATGAGGAGCTCAAACTGTTAATACTCCCAAAGATATTCTATCAAGACAGGTGCACACGGGCATGCAAGCATGGTTTTGATGGTGTTCTACATCTTCACACCAATTTCCAGTGGCAAATGTCTGCTGTCAACTAAATGTTCTTACGTGGAGCCTGAGAGCAGTCACGTGCATACAAGGCTGCAATCGTCACTAGAAATTAAAGTGCCGAGATGTGCTAGGCAAGCCAGGGTAGAGGGCTGGCTGAGGAGCAAGGCCAGCTGCCCTTCTGGAGCGTGTCCTCCCAGGGCATCTGCACCCTGAGGTGCACCAGCAGCAGGCCTGCTGGGCCTTCAGTGATCACAGACATAGACAAGCATAGGAATCAAGGGGGCACCACTGCCCATGGCCTATGCCTTGACCTCCCTGGGACCACACCCACTGCCCACCCACTACCTCTCACAGCCTCCCACCCAGATTCCGACCCCAGCCCCAGCCTCCCCGCCACCCCTGCCAGACTCTATGGACCATAGGCTCCTCCACCTCCTCAAAAAAAAGTATGGAGATAGGAGGAAGGAGCCTTAGGGACATCCGGGACCATACGTGCAAGGCCCCTTCTGGCCAAGGGGGAAGCAGAGCTCCCCCACCACAACTTTTCTCCAGCAGCTCTCCACTAGGAGCCTTCCCTTCACAGTGTATGTCTCCTTTCAGTCCATCGCCTTTCGTTGTGTTCAGTGAGTTCTTCCTGATCATAGGGTAGCTTTGGTTGCTGTGAAGACAGAGGTCTTGTTGTGGTCACAGAGTCCTGCCAGGGCATCCAGGAGAGGCCTGCAGCCACTCTAAGTGTTCTGAGGCCAGGAGAGCAGCCACCACCCTCCCCTGCTCCCTGCTGCCACCCCAGGGGCCATTCCGTGTCCAGAGCTGCTGTTCAAACTCCTCCTCACAGTGTGGTGTCTTCAGGACATGCCCAAACCACCTTTTCTCCTTAGGGCAACTTCTCGAAGATGACAGTGGCTACTTGGAGGGAGTGGGGGGACAGCAAGAAGACTTCTCTTCTTCTCCCTTGAGTCCCAGAGATCTCTGCACTTCTGCAAACCATTGGTCAGGACTGTTCTAGTTCTGGTCAATGCAAGTTAAATGTACTCAAATACTACAGAAGATGTGCTGGGGGAAAGATCCATCCAGAGAATAAAGTCTGAGCAATGTTTTGAATAAGGAAGACCGAAAAAGAATTGACGCCTTTGAATTATGGTGTTGGCAAAGACTATTGAACATACCATAGACTGCCAGAAGAACAAACAAATCTGTCTTGGAAGAACTACAGCCAGAATGGTCATTAGACATGAGGATGGCAAGACTTTGTCTCATATACTTTGGACATGTTATCAGCAGGGACTAGTCCCTGGAGAAGGACATCATGCTTGGTAAAGTAGAGGGTCAGAGAAAAAGAGGAAGATCCTTGATGAGATGAATTGACACAGTGACTGCAACAATGGGCTCAAGCATAACAAGGGTTGTGAGGATGGTGCAGGACCAGGCAGTGTTTCGTACTGTTGTACACAGGGTCACTCTGAGTTGGAACCGACTCGACAGCACCTAATAACAACCACCACAAGGAATGTTTAGACAGCAAGTATGTCACTCCTTTTTTCTTGGAGCCCTCAAATGGGAATAATATTCCATTTGTCAGATCCAAAGGCAAGAAAATAAATTTCCCACCTCTGTGAAAATCATGTTTCCAAGGCAATTATCAATGAAGAACATCTAAGACCAGGTGAGCTCAGGGGGAGACTTTGCCTTGTACAGTTTATGTATCTACAGAACACAATCATGTCATCCACCCTTCAAGGGAAGGGAGTTGTAGTTGGTTGTCGTTGAGTCAATTCCGACTCATGGCAATCCCGTGTGTGCAGAGTAGAACTTCTCCATTGGGTTTACCAGGCTATGACTTTTCAGAAGCAGATCACCAGCCGTTTCTTCCAAGGCACCTCTGGATGGGTTTGAAAACTTTTGGCTAGTAGTCGAGCACTTATCTGTTTGCACCACCCAGGGACTCTCAAGAATTGTGAAGTCACACTTTCCTCTTACTAGATTTGACAATTCAGGAACGCTCCATATGATAAACCAGCCCTAACTGAGAACTGCTGTCGATACTTCCCTCAGACTCCAGACGCTGCCCTGGAGAACTCATATCCTCCATGAGCCCCCAGGGAACTTCTGCAGAGCAGTGTGGCAGGAAAGCCCTCCTTAATGCCACGAGGAAAATGCCACTGGCTTTTAAATCTTCCTTTGCGTATCTGTGCAATGGCCTTAGTCTTTGAAAGGTCACACACTCCGAGCTATCTGTGTAGCTCTTACTGAGCGCTTTGCAAGACAGCTGACAGAGGCTTCCTTCCCCCAGAAGTGGCGCTTCTTGACCCTCCTGCTCCCTCTGCCTGAAATGTCCTTTCTTCCCCTCATCCTCCTACACTTGGGAAGGAGCATGGTGCCTGCTCATTCCCATTACAGATGACAAGTGATTTGCCTGCCACCCTCCAAGACCTACCTCTCTACCACATCACGCTGCAGCATGCCACGCCTTCTCATCCTTCTGGTGGGATACAAAGCTGGTACGTCTCTGACTTGGATTTCTAGCACGGATAATAATAGTATTGACTTACTAGGGTTGTTTTGAAGAGAAAATGAATAGTAATTTATATGAGTATGTAAATACCTAGAGCAGTACCTAGTGTTAGCTATTATTTTTATTATCATTAATATTATTAGTACATCATTTTTTTTTAAACACTTTCTCTGATACTGTTTTTGTTCCCTTCTGGTCTTGTTTCCATATGTTTATGCTGTTTTTTACAGGAAACCAGAAAACCAGTTGCTGTCCAGTCAACTCTAATTCATAGTTGCCCCGTGTGTGTCAGAGTAGAACTGTGCTCTATACGGTTTTCAATGCTGATTTTTTGGAAGCAGCTCACCAGACCTTTCTTCTGAGGTGCCTCTGGGTGGACTAGAACTGCCAACTTTTTGGTTAGCAGTTGAGTATGTTAACTATTTGCACTACCCAGGGACCCCCTTACATAGAAAGGTGAGTTAATTCTTATGTTTTTCCTGAATTTAAATAATTAACCTTTCATCAGTTAAAAACCACAGTCACTGAATAAAATTTCTGTTGAAAGGTGTCGACTGCTCCGTGAAACTGACACTGCAGGTTGTAAGACACCCACATGTCCCCTGTGCCTAGTTTGTCACGTGTCTATTGTGTTTGTTTTTGTAGTGTTGTTTTTTCAGGCTGCATCGGGTGTGGTTATTTTCAAAGAGCAACTAATTCTAGAACTGGAACCTGTTCCTGCAAAAGGATTACAAGCCTTCCCTCACTTCCTATTAGAATAACTGGAATATCTATACATTATAGATGTATATACATATTATATATAATATATATATTACACACACGCACACATATACACACATACACAGAGCAATTAAAGTAAACTACAGGACTCACTTGTGGCAGAGTAAATCTGGAAACCCTGCTTATGGCATGGGAACTGAGCAAGCAAGCTCTTCACAGTGATTAAAGCCACAAGTTTAACTGTGCCAAGGAGGGTTGGGCCCTGCTTGGTGAGTTCGTTTAATTATGTTTATTGTACATATTGTCTACCTGAGTCTTTGAGGTACATGATCATAAAGCACAAATGACAGCACCTTGATTACAGAGTTGTTCCTGCTTCTCATAGTGACCCTATACGAGAAACAGGAACAACCACTTTATAATCAAGGTGCTGTCATTTGTACTTTATGATTGTGTACCTCAAAGACATAGGTAGACGATATGTACAATAAACATGAGTCGGAATTGACTCGATGGCAATGGGTTTGGTTTTGGTTTGGATTCCTGTTTAGTTTGGGTTCAGAGGGAATCCTATAGTGGTACAACTACTGGAATCCCAGCCTTTCCTAACAGTCCAACCTGCCAAGAGAAAATGCACACTCAGAACTTACCACTACCTGTGTCATCTACAGCAAAGTGCATTCCATCCCACTGGTGAGTGTTTAAGCTAATTTTATGAATTTGAATAGGCCATCTAGGGAAAAGTTATCTAAGTTAGGGAGACCCCCTGCCCCAGAGAGTGGCTGATTCTCTGAGGTGGGGGCAAAACTGTTTTCAAAGCGGTGCTGAGGAGTCACGATGGCCCTCTACACTCCCCTGGCCCCAGAATGAGCTCCTGAGGCAATTGATTTGAGGGAAATCTGCACTCAGAGAGAGTTCCCGATTTGTCTTTCCTTTCACAGACAGCTATTGGGTTTAATCTGCTTTGCACACCTTTATTCATAAGATAAACACCAGTCTATCTTCCGGGGAAGTTGCATGTACCTGTGCAGACCCACCTAGGGCTTTTGCACACATGACACACACAGTCATTATAATTCATCATTAAGTGGCAAAATATTTTATACATGAGAGGAACAGAAAGAAGTGGGTACTGAAAACTATTTTCTGTTAATTTCACTTGAACAATTAGAGAATCCCCTAGAAAATTTTTAAAGTAGCCTATAAACTAAGCAGTCTACATTTAAGTAACATTTTCTATATGCTCTTAATATCCACAATTACCCATTGGCAGCTATTTATTCAATAATCACTGTATGCCAAACATTTGGCCCAAGTTCTACATTCTTCTATTAATCTCATGCTTTTCTTTAAAAATAATGATTAGTTTTATCTGTGCTAACTGGATTTAATCCAAATCACATACTACAATAATGATAGACGATAATAATTTTAGAAAAAATGCCAAGGATATATACCTGTCATTTTATAGGAAGTTAGAGGTGCTCAGTGGCCAAGCTTGTGGGGTTTACAATAGCTGTTTCACATAATTCCTTGTTTACTGTCAATAACCAAAACACAATATCTACTAATAATGATTTGATCAGTTAATTGATGGACTATTGTAGTATTTACATCTATATTAATATATTTCAAGAAAAGTCACCAGTATATTCTGAGTTTCTAAGGCAATTCCATGAAAGGAATGTGAACAACTGATCTTGTATATTTTGTAAATAAAATACTGAAACTTCTTGAAAGATTTTTCTAAAATTATACTTTTGCCTAATTATAATTGTTGAAGCATTTACCAAACTCAAATGGGTAATTAGCAGTATCTGTCAAAAATATATGTTTTGCCAAGAGCAAGATGTGCTGGAACTGGCTCACGGTGGCTACAAGAAACACTTATAAAACTTTCCAGAACTGTGTGAGCTTGTTGTTAAACTCAACTATTAATAAATATTAACTTACATAAACCTATGATTAATAAATTGTATTAAATGCAAAAGTTTTGAATACTCAAAACTCATCACATCCTAACATTTTACTCTTTTCTTATATTATCTTTATTCATGAGGTTATTTACATCTATCATATCTGTCTGGTGGAAGTACTACACAGTGGCATGCTAGTGAACATCTCTCCCAATTCCATGTTCAGTGATGTCATGTTGGTGGCTTGAAATTGGCCCTGGTGGGAGTATTTACACCACAGAAATCAGCAAGCACGGTAAGTCAGGGCTTGATTTATTGTTTTGTTGATTATCAGGACTTAAGAAGTAAGGAGGAAAATGTTAATAATGCAGATTAAACTTTAAAGTGTGCTGTTTACATGGCAGTTACATTGTGAAATGGCACAACAAATTGAGAAAATATTCTTCCAGTGTTCAAAACCTATTATCCAATTCACAAAGAAGTCTTTTCCGGGAGTTTTGGCAAAATGGCGCTCTAGGCAGAAGCACCACGCCATCCCTCCACAGCAAAGATCCGAAAAACTAAGCCAAACAGAGAATACAACAATCCTGAAACCCTAAAATATCAAATGAAGAAATAAAGAACTCAGCCAAACACCAAATGGAATGAGAAAACTGACAGAGAATGGAGAGCGAGGAGGGATTCATGCAGAGGTCCCCTACCAGCTAACACAGCACGGATCCACCATCTTGGACTCCTATTGGAGACCAGCAAATGGGGGAACGAGAAAGCAGCCTCACGGAGCATCCAGCGGGAGACAAAACAACCAGTAATTTGCGGTGTGTGCTTTCCCACCCCCCACCCCTCTTCACCCCAGCTTGGCCTCCTGTGCTTCCCGCGGCCACGGTCTCTTGACCGGGAAGCCCTGGCTGTTTGGATTCCACACACCCAAGCGGGCGGCTCTCTGGGTGCCATTTGTTGGCTGCTGGTTTTGCTTTTTTCCACTTCTTTTGATTTCTTCCTTGCCTCTTGCCATCTCCTGCTCTTTCGCTGGCGTGCGCCATCTTTACTTCTTCCTGAGGGGCTGCAGAGCGCCGGCAATTTGTGATATACACTTTCCCACTGTACCCTTCTTCACCCACACTCGGCCTCCTCTGCTTCCCGCGGACACAGTCTCTTGTCTAGAAAGACCAGCCCACACTAGCTGGCTCTCTGAGTGCCATTTGTTGGCTGCTAGTGTTGATTATTTTTTTTCTGCTTCTTTTGATTTCTCACTTGCCTCTTGTCACCTCCCCCTCCTTTCACTCGAGTGCCTGGCTCCATGCGCCATCTTTGCTTCTTCCTGAGGGGCCGTGCAGCTCCATTCGAGTGTGGAGCTGCTTCCCAGTCTGGGCTACCACACTGGTGGGGTCCCGGGGCTTTTGTTTGGTTGTTCGTTTTGAATTGTTTGTTTTCTTTTCCTTTTCTTGAGTTGGGAGACCTTTCTGGCCAGGCGGAGCTGTGTGGCAAGGAACTCCCCTTCAGCTTCCACAGACGTGCAGAGGGATCCCTGAAGGCATTTCTTTTTTTTTTTTTGTTTTGTTTTTTTTTTCTGTTTTTTAGGGGGTGCCTTTCTTGTTCTTTTTTTTTTCTTTTTAATTTGTTTTGTTTTCTTTTCCCTCTTTTTCCCTTTTTGTCTTTCTTCCTTGCTCAGTTTCTCATCCCTTTATATCTTCCTTCTCTTTCTGATCCCTGAATACCAGGTGTTGTATACCTCTACGCCTTCTAGCCAGGCTGTATTGCAACAGCTCAGAGCGACTTCCCCAGACCTCAGAGCTGCATCTGTGGGATCCCTGGGAACTCTGCAGTTCTTTAACCTTTCTGATTTTTATTTACTCATTCTTTTCTTTTCTTCCTCTTCCCCTTTCTGTTTTTCTCCATTTCATAGTCTCTCATCTCTCCA
>NW_004443974.1:569927-607442 GCF_000243295.1 Trichechus manatus latirostris
ATCTTAAGTGAGAATAACAGCACAATTGGAAGAGAGTAGTCAATGTCACTGAACTGTGTATGTAGAAATTTTTGAAACGGTGTATCTTTGGCTATGTGTATTTTCACCAAAAAAAAAAAAAAAAGGTTGAGAATTTAGAGGGTTAATGTGTTGTGCGGTTGTTAACCAATGTCATAAAAACAACATGTGTACTACTGTTTCATGAGAAACTATTTGTTCTGTAAGCCTTCACCTGAAGTACAATGAAATATAAAAAAAAATAAAAAAAAAGAAGTCTTTTTCATGGAAGAGCAAGTGAGGTTCCTACATCAGTCTTCATTGTTGCACTTTCATCTTAGTCATTAACATAAGTTAAAATACCAACAAACATTTATGACAGAATCACATCTGTTCTGTGTTTGCAGCCCTAGGCTACCTACAGATAAAAGATATCAGCAAAAATCCATGGACACATTCTGTGAAAATCAAATGGAATTTACAATAAAGAGCAATGTATATTTTATCATCAATTATAAATTACATGCAATGCATCTTTATATTAGTAAAATTGACAATACATTTATGTATGTATATATATGCACCCATTGCTTTTTCTGGAGAGCTGGTTATTAACTATTTACCAGCACAACACTGGTTACGAGGCACAATGTCTGTTTTGTCTGTGTATGAAAATTCATAAAGGATATCTATTTGCCTAAATCTTTTTCCTGAAGAGATGGAAAAATATATTTTCAGTTCATGGCAAGAAAAACAAACTATTTATTTATTTCCAATTAAGAAATACAAGTCATGGATAATATTTACCAAAACATGATTTACCAAAATTCTGGTACTCATGTGGTTTAGATAACCCCTCTCGAGTGTTATTACTTGTCCACATATTTATTTATCCCATGATTTAAATTGTTCTTTAAATAAGGTATTTCTCCTAAAATTTTAGTTATGTCTCAAAAATTATATGTGTATGTGTACACATGCAGTTTACTTTCTCAGAAGAGGTAGACCAAGGACATACTTGTGCACACAACATCCAGCTTTTTCCCCTGTAGGATCTGAAGGGTCAGCCCAATGGAGCAGTGGGTGGCTGTGCGGTTCCAGTCTTGGTTCTAGCACCAATCCTAGAGGGGTGTTACCCAAGAAAGCCCATAAGTGTGTTCCAAAAATGAAGAGACAAATCCACAGTGAGATGAAACATTGAGGTCACAGCAAATTGGGACAGGGGATATAGATGATGCCTCACCACCCATCTGTCAGTTTGTTGTACTCTAGTGGCTTGCGTGTTGCTATGATGCTGGAAATTGTGCCACTGGTATTTCAAAAACCAGCAAGGTCACCCATGGAGGAGAGGTTTCAGAAGAGCTTCCAGACTAAGACAGACTAAGAAGAAAGGCCTGGTGATCTACTTCTGAAAATTAGCTGATGAAAACGTTATGGTTCACAACAGAACATTGTCTGACTCACCTACTTTGGACACATCATCAGGAGGGATCAATCCCTGAAGGAGGACATCGTGTTTGATGAAGTAGAGGGTCAGCAAGAAAGAAAGAGATCCTCGGTGGGATGAATTGGCACAGCAGTCACAATGATGGACTTATACATGCCAGTGATCTTGAAAATAATGCAGAACTGGGTAATGTTTTGTTCTTTTGTACATAAGGTCGCCATGAGTCATAGTTGACTCAATGGCAGCTAACAACAATAGATGATGACAGGTGGGCAAGATACAGCTTAAAAGTAGTTCAGAAACATCCAGAAGCCAGAGAGAATAGAAAACAGAAGTGAAATAATGAGCCAAGAAATTCTGGGGGCAAGTATTTAGGACTAATTATGAAAATAAAGTTATATTTCCAGGAAGGCTTTTTTGGTTGCACCTAGGGAAGTACTTGGCCCATAAACCAAAAAAACAAACCCATTACCGTTGAGTTGATTCCGACTCATAGTGACCCTACATATCGTGGGGTTTATATCATTGAATGAATGATACACTGAGTCTGTTACTAGACTAGCATAGTTTATTGAAGACTCGATGTTTGGAGGACAAGCGGCATTGAACTTAAAACATGCAAAATCTGTGCCAACCTCTCAAAGCCAGCAATGGCAATCTGCAGCCTCTTGGCCAAGTCTGGCCCACCACCTGCTTTTGTAAGTTAAGTTTTCATGGCTCACAGCCATGTTCCTGCATTTATGTATGTCTATGGCTGCCTTCGTACTGCAATGGTAGTGTGGAGTAGTTGCAACAGAGATTGTATGGCCTGCAAAGCCTGCCTGGGCCTTCGGAGAAAAAGTCTGTCCACCCTGCCTGAGAGGACCAACAGGCAGAATTCTTCTGATGTTTATCTCTGTCAAAGAGTGACTAGATGATAATTCACTTGTTTAGCTAACGTTTTTGAAAATAGAGTAGCTAAAGTGAAGGGAAGAAATGATGAAGTAAAAGAGCTGAACAAAAGATTTCAAAGGGCAGCTCGAGAAGACAAAGTATTATAATGGCATGTGCAAACACCTGGAGATAGAAAACCAAACGGGAAGAACACACTCAGCATTTCTCAAGCTTAAAGAACTGATAAAAAATGTCAAGCCTCGAGTTGCAGTTTTGAAGGATTCTATAGGCAAAATATTGAATGACCTAGGAAGCATCAAAAGATGATGGAAGGAATACACAGGGTCACTGTACTGAAAGGAGTTGGTTGATGTTCAACCATTTCAGGAGGTAGCATATGATCAAGAACCAACGGTACCAAAGAAAAAAGTCCAACTGCATTGAAGGTATTGGCAAAAAACAAGGCTCCAGGAATTGACAGAATACCAATTGAGATATTTCAACAAACAGATGCAGCACTTGAGGTGCTCACTCATCTATGCCAAGAAATTTGGAAGACAGCAACCTGGGCAACCGACTGGAAGAGATCCATATTTGTGCCCATTCCAAAGAAAGCTGATCCAACAGAATGCAGAAAATTATCAAACAATACCACTAATATCACATGCAAGTAATATTTTGCTGAAGGTCATTCAAAAGCAGCTGCAGCAGTACATCGATAGGAAACTGCCAGAAATTCAAGCCGGATTCAGAAGAGGATATGGAACCAGGGATATCATTACTGATGTCAGATGGATCCTAGCTGAAAGCAGAGAATACCAGGGAGATGTTTATCTGTGTTTTATTGACTATGCAAAGGTATTCGACTGTGTGAATCATAACAAATTATGGATAACATTGCAAAGAATGAGGATTCCAGAACACTTAATTGTGCTTGTAAGAAACCTGTATGTACACCAAGAGGCAGTCATTAGAGCAGAACAAGGGGATACTGTGTGGTTTAAAGCCAGGAAAGGTGTGCATCAGGGTTGTATCCTTTCACCATACCTATTCAATCTGTATGCTGAGCAAATAATCCCAGTAGTTGGACTATATGAAGAAGAATGTGGCATCAGGATTGGTGGAACACTCATACAACCTGCGATATGCAGATGACACAACCTTGCTTGCTGAAAGTGAAGAAAACTTGAAGCACTCACTGATAAAGATCAAATACTACAGCCTTCTGTATGTATTACACCTCAACATAACAAAAACAAAAATCCTCACAACTGGACCTATAAGCAATATCATGATAAATAGAGAAAAGATTGACAATGTCAAAGGTTTCGTTTTACTTGGATCCATATCAACGTCCTTGGAAACAGTAGTCAGGAAATCAAGCGACATATTGCATTGAGTAAATCTGCTGCAAAAGACCTCTTTAAAGTGTTCAAAAGCAAAGATGTCACTTTGAGCACTAAGGTGAGCCTGATCCAAGCTATGATATTTTCAGTCGCCTCATATGCATGCAAAAGCTGGACAATGAATAAGGAAGACTAAAGAAGAATTGATGCCTTTGCATCATAGTGTTGGCAAAGCATATTGAATATAACATGGACTGCCAGAAGAATGAACAGATCTGTCTGGGAAGAAATATAGCCAGAGTGCTCCTTGGAGGCAAGGATGGCAAGACTTTGTACTCATGTACTTGGGACATGTTATCAGGACGGACCAATCCCTGGAGAAGGACATCATGCTTGGTAAAATAGAGTGTCAGCAAAAGGGAGAAAGACCCTTGATGAGATGGGTTGACACAGTGGCTACAACAATGGGCTCAAACATAGCAATGATTATGAGGATGGCACAGGACCGGGCAGTGTTTCATTCTGTTGTACATAGGGTGGCTATGAGTTGGAACCGACTCAATGGCACCTAACAACAACAACGTGTCCAACCCCTCAAAAAAACCAAACCAGTTGCCATGGAGTCGATTCCAACTCATAGCAACCCCATGTGTGTCAGAGTAAAACTGAGCTTCATGGAGTTTTCAATGGCTTGTTTTTTGGAAATAGATCACCAGGGCTTTCTTCCAAGGTGCCTCTGGATGGACTTGAACTGCCAACCTTTTGGTTAGTACCCAAGCACTTAACTGTTTGTGCCACCCAGGGACTTCATCCATGTTTCGTTGGGGGTAATAAGACAATCCCCCCAGGAGTTGTAGTGAGAGAGACAGGAACGTAAATATCTATAATAAATGATGTTCGATGACAGGTCCAGGATATAAGCATGAACTCAGAGGAGATGCCCATCTCAAGACATCCAAGTGCAGGAGTCAGTGTCATGAGGCTGGTTGCTGTCACTCATCTCTCTGCTTCTTTGTCTGCACGTGGGTCCTGCTGTCTAAAATCGGGATGAGGGGCTGAGGTGGCCTCACATGGGAAATAGTTATGGGACTAGCTACACTCACAATGTTCCTTGTTCTCTTTTGACAAGTGATGCGTATCCATATCATCCACCTAGTACAGGGGAGTGCCAGGCTCCACGCTGAGCTCTCCCCAGGCATCCACTCCTGGAACCCCTGCAGGCAACTTCTTAGTTGGCCCATTGTTCTCTCACATTGCAGTGAGGAGACTAAGGCATGGTGAACTGACCCAATGCCCCCCAGTAACTTGGAGGTGGCGGCAGCGTAAGTTACTTCAAAGCCAAGATGTCTGTCATTCTGTTAGGGTCTAAAGATGGAGGGGGAGGGAGTTTCCAGAAGCAGTGCACGGTCAGTTCGGTCTGATACAGCGAGTGGAGCAGAGTGACGAACAGAGCCCTGGAGGCTCCCATTTGGATCCCTGATGGCCTTGAGTGTGGGCGAGACTGCCCATGCCCTGTCTGCTGTATGCGCTCCCCACCTCTGCCTTCAACCAGGTGGCTTTGGAGAACAGGGTCTTTCTTATTCTTCGTGTCCCAGTCAGCCCTAAGGGAAAAGGAGTCACAAATAGATAACATGCACAAATGAGGTCCAGATGGTCAGCTAATTGACAAGAAAGGGAAAGTTTTTCAAAGTTATTCAAAGCAGGTTTGCAGGGCACATACATGTGTTTATTTAGAACTCCCATCCTCTAGTTAGGGAATTAGTGTCTTACCTTCTTAGAACCTGTTTCTTCATCTGTGTAGTAGGGACAGCGAGGCACCGTTTCCAGGGTGGCTGTGATAATGAAACGAGGTAATGCTAGAAAAGCAACCTAGCAGGGTGCTTGGCATATGATAGACTATTAATAATGCTGTTGTTATGATCATTAGTATTATTAGAGTTGATATGACTAGTATTACTGGGACTACTGTGGGTCAGTTACCATGCTCAGAAATCAAGATACACAGGTGAACCAGGTACAGCCATGCCCCCAGGAGTCTGGGGACGAGACAGATGTGAGCAGAGAAGTCTCTCTTCCTCCTTTGCTTTATGAACTCTCTTCTCCAGAGTAGGCTGCCAAACCCTGCCCCCATGCTGCTCCCTACATCTCCTCATCTCATCAGCAGCCACATGGGGGACTATCTTTGCATCCCCACCTACCCCACCACCACCATCAAAAATCACCTCTCCTGAGCATTTGCGCACAAGTTCTAACGGGAACTGGCTCAGTGTTCTACATCACACGTTTTAACAAAGACCACCTGTGCCTTAACTGTGGCCTCTGCAGAAGTGTGGATTTCCAAACTGTGGAACTGACAAGTGTGTATTTCCAATACAGTGTTAAGCTGGTGGAGGCACAGAGGCAGTTTTGGGGTTATCTGCTTTGTGTAGCCATCAATAATAGAAAAAGCATCAACTTCAATCGAGAGATTCAGACAGTGCCTTGGAGGGCTTAAATTCACCCACAGCCAAACAAGGGGCTTGGCCCATTGCCACAAGCAGTTCACTTTCTTTGCAATTCATTGCCTATGAAGTACTAAAGGATGAACAAAGCCAATGAATTTTTGTTGCTTCAGTTTATTTTCATTTATGAGAAGGGGAGGATAATACCACCGACCACCTACCTAATTCCAAGAGTAATTCCAAGGATTCCTCGGATGAAAAAACGCTCTTTAAATTGAAAATATGATTGTAATAACTTCCAATGAGGATGAATGCATAGGCACATCCCACGTGCCCACATGTGGAGATGGCAAACACAGCCTCCAAGGGAGGCAAAGCAGAAATACTAGGATCTTCATTTTCTATGCATTTATTAAGCCCACCCTGCAAAGAGTATGTATCAGTAAAGATAAAAGAATGGGTCACTTGAGTCCAATCACCTGCAAGCAGCAAATATACATGGACATAGCTTTAACCAGTGGGGTGCTGGTAAATGTGTAACCAGTGCCGTCAGTTTTGAGGGGCAGGGAAAGGTGAAGCTTGATCAATACATTTGCTAATTTCTGTAGTGTAAAACCTCCCACCACAGCTGAAGTCACTGCTGCGGAGTTGGGAGGGAGCCTCAGTCAGTCTCTGTCTAAGTAGCTTGCAAGCATCCCCACAACCATGGGAACTAAAAACTCTGCCCCCTCTCTGTTCAGCAGCCAGTAGAATGGAAAAAACACTGGACTAGGAGCTGAAGATCTGGCTCAACTCCCAGATGCACATAATTATGAACCAAGGTAAGTTCTTCATTTCTTGGAACCTGAATTTCCTCATCTGTAAAATGGATATAATAACCTCTACCTTGCAATCTCCATGAGGTTGTGGTGAGGATGAAAGAGCTTTATTGGGGTACTTAAACTCTAAAGCTCTACGCGATTATAAAGTGTTGCTAAAGAGTTCGGCTGCTAACCGAAAGGTTGGCAGTTCAAATCCACCAGCTGCTCCTTGGAAACCCTATACAGCAGCTCTACTCTGTCCTATAGGGTCGTTATGAGTTGGAATCAACTTGATGGCAATGTTTTTTTTTTAATTTTGTTTTTTTTTTAATTTTTGCCAAGGCATTCAGCACTGGCTGGCAAACATCATATTTATCTAATTGTTTGTTGCCATCAGGTTGACTCCAAATAACGGCGACAGCATAATGAAATGTTGTCCAGTCCTCACTATATTGGACAATATTCTGTTGTGTTCCATAGGGTTTTCATTGGCTAATTTTTGGAAGTAGACTGCCAGGACTTCCTTCCTAGGCTGTCTTAGATTAAATGTTCTGCTAAAACCTGTCCACCATAGGTGGTATTTGAAATACCAGTGGCACAGCTTCCAACGTCACAGCAACACGAAAGCCACCACGGTGTGACAAACCGACAGGTGGTAGACAGGTAACTTGGTGGTGGTGGTGGTTGCCGTTAAGTCGATTCTGATGTGTAAACACCCTGTGCAGAATAGAACTGCTCCATAGGGTTTTCAAGGCTGTGACGTCTCAGAAGCAGATCACCAGGCCTGTCTCCCAAGACACCTCTGGGTGGGTTCAAAGTGCCAAACTTTTGGCTAGTAGTTGAGCACGTAACAGTTTGAAACACCCAGGGAACCTAGACAGATAACTAGACATATGCAAATTAAATAAAACATTTTGAGTATGAAATCTCTTCCATGGTTTCAGTTTGGGGATTGATAGAACTTTAAGTCCTCTTTGAAATGTTGCTCAAAACAGTATGTGGGTGCAGCCGAGCCCTTAGTTATTTCCTGCCCATTTCTTCTCTGATGGCAGAGCTCTGATTGGGTTCAAGTTTCAGCCACTATGGGTACATTTACCATCTCCCCAGATCTAGGTGTAAACAATGATTGGTCTAAGCCAATAATAATGGTCATATCCACCTTTGCCAATAATCTAGCTAGGCAGGTGACCCATTTATGGCCAATATAATGAAAAAGGAGATCTGAGGGACTTCTCAAGAAGGTTTATATACTCCTAAGGAGGAGACACTGGACATACTCCTAATTAGGAGACATTTCCTGCCTTTGGATATCCTTATGTTGGGATGTGATGCCTGGAAGAGCTGACACCATCTTGCTCTCGGCCTGATGATGAAGCCAGCCTAGAAGACAGAGGGAAGGATGAGATGAACCTGGCTCATAAGACAGCAATGAGTTACAGACTTAACCAAACTGGAACCTGCCTTATTTCTGGACTTCTTGTGAGATCATACATTTCTGTACTGTAGCATTTCTTTTACTTGCAGCTCAGTGAATCTTTGCTATTTTCTTGTCCATAGGTCAAAGATATCCAAAGGGACTAAGATCAGTGTCCAAGCTCATCTGAAAGCATGGGCTGCATCTTGAATGATTAACTGTGAGGCAAATTGCTGCCCTCATACTCAGCATGAAAGTTAAGTCAGTATGATCCTTCCACACATTGGCAATGATGTCATCTACATTTCAAGGGGACCTTAGCTGGTGATAAGTGAGCCTAAGGAAGCAGCTTCAAAGCGACTTCTGAGCCTGTTAAAGAGACATCTACTCTCTTCTCTGTAACTCTTTAGAAATGTTTTCAGCAGAATGTGTTTCCATGTCTTTGCTTTATCTTTAACTCCATCTGAGTATATTTCTCCTAATTAATAAAACTCTAAATAAGGAATGAGAAAACGGGGTAAAAAAATAATAATAATACCAGACGTAATATGCGCATCTTCTAGGTTTGTCTGCTAACTTTGCCTTCCCTCTGCAATGCATTTTCCTAAGCACATTATGCTAATTTTTTATAGCAACATGTAAAAAAAATCGGCATAGCGGTGCTTATGAAAATACCTCATAGGGGAGAGGGCACGATTAACAAACAAATGTAGAAGGTGCACATTATTTTCATAAAAATACGGTAATACTGCTTGAGATGCTTGCTTGGTACAGATGTGGCCCAGCCCTACCGAGACGACCTCCCTTAACAAGAATACACCAGTAAAACAACATTGAGGGTGCACTATTAAGGTTTAATGATGTTATTTGATGAGGATGAGTTCTTGTGATGTATAAACTCAATTAATTAGTTATTCTACCTCTAAAATATAGAGGGGTTGGGGAATGTTCCAGGAAAGCACTAGTATCATACCATAGACCAGAGGTTCAAAAGTTCAGGCAAAAATGAAAAATGTATTTTTCTTTAATAAATGAAAAATGCAATGTCAAGATGATTTCAAATAAACACACCAAGAAACATCTATTAATATTATGAAACTTTGAGGAAAATAAAGAATGTAGTTATATAGGACTGAGGAAAAATGTTTGCATGTGCCAGAGATCCAGAATAACTTGAAGACAGGGCATCTACGACCTTGTCCATACTGCCAAGGTCAAAGAGACCCAGAGCAAGCAGAGAAGCCAGGTTTGCTCCTTGTCATGGATTGAATTGTGTCCCCCCAAAATATCTGTCAACTTGGCTAGGTCATGATTCCCAGTATGTACGATTGTGTAAGCTGATGTGATCTCCTTATGTGTTCTAAATTCTGTCACTATGATGTTATGCTGATGATGTCTACAAGATTGGATAGTGTCTTAAGCCAATCTCTTTTGAGATATAAAAGAGAGAAGCAAGCAGAGACACATGGGACCCTCATACCACCAAGAAAGCAGTACCGGGAGCAGAGCTCATCCTTTGGACCTGAGGTTCCTGGGACGCTTCCAGATCAAAGGAAGACTGATGCATCACAAGGACCTTCATCCAGAGCTGACAGAGAGAGAAAGCCTTCTGAAGCTGATGCCCTGATTATGGACTTGTAGCCTACTAGACTGTGAAAGAATAAACTTCTCTTTGTTAAAGCCATCCACTCATGGTATTTCTATTAGACCAGCACTAGACGACTAAGAAACTTCTGTTCCTTATCTCTGAGAGCTCCTCCCTTTCTTGTATATGTGCCACTTTCTTTTACCATTCCTCCAACCTCACCTTCTGAGCATGTATCTTATAACTGTCCCAGGAACTTACACCTCACGTACTGAAAAATGAAGAGCAGGTAGTACAGAAGTGGCCAACAGCTCCCTGTTTCTTGGGAATGGTCCTCTGCTGGACCCCTGTTCCTCAAGTTGCCCCACTATCCTTGTTTCTTTATGGTGTGGCTTTAACTGCCAGTGTAGTAGGACAGATACACACACACTCAAACAGTCTGAGTCATTGTGTCAGAGAAGAGTCAAGCTTTCCCTCACAACTTTCCATATTAGTATTTCTCTCAGACTCCTCTACAAGTTATTATCTTTCCATCCTTGGCCAGGTAAGATGCTGGTACAAGCAAGTTCAATGGCAGGTTATAGAGTATTTGGTTTTGACTAAGGTTTATATAATATGTGTGGGGTTAAGGAAATAAAACCAAAATTAGCCTTTTAGTGAATTAATAGATTTAAAATCTACTGCCAAATATTAAGGTAATTTAAGGTTCAAATCACCTCTTGAAACAATGATCATAATTATGCCCTAGGTGTACAATTCAAAATACCTACAAGTTTCACAAATCTTGATCTGTATTTTTTTTACGTCTTAGATAGTCATGGAAACAGGAATAGGGTAATCAAAAAGAGCCTTAGGAACTTTTTCTACAGAATAGAGCAGAGGTCCCAGACAGGAACAAATTAGCACAAGCTGTAGTTTCTGATGAACAAAACTACAAAAAGCAGCACTATTACAGTATTCCTCCACCACTGGTCTCTCAGTTTGTCCTACTGTAGTGGCTTGTGTGTTGCTGTTACGCTGGAAGCTATGCCACCGGTATTTCAAATACCAGCAGGGTCACACATGGTAGACATGTTTTAGCGGAGCTCATAGACAAAGACAGACTGGGAAGAAGGACCTGGTGACCTACTTCTGAAAAAACCGGCCAGTGAAAACCTTATGGATAGTAGCAGAATATTGTCTAATAAAGTGCCAAAAGATGAGCCTCTCAGGTTGGAAGGCACTCAAAAGACAACTGGGGAAGAGCTGCCTCCTCAAATTAGAGTTGACCTTAATGACATGGATGGAGTACAGCTTGCCAGACCTTCATTTGCTGATGTAGCACCACTCAAAATGGGAAGAAACAGCTGCAAACATCCATGAATAATAAGAACATGGACTGTATGAAGTATGAACGTAGGAAAATTGGAAATCATCAAAAATGAAATGGAACATATAAAGATCCTAGGCATTAGTGAGCTGAAATGGACTTGTATTAGCCATTTCAACTGGACAACGATGTTTGAATCTGACAATCAAATGGTATGCTATGCTGGGAATGACAAAATGAAGAGGAATGGCATGATATTCATCGTCAAAAAGAACATTTCAATATTTATCCTGAAGTACAGCACTTTCAGTGATAGGATAATATCCACACACCTACAAGGAAGACCAGTTAATATGACTATTATTCAAATTTACTCACCAACCACTAAGACCAAAGATGAAGAAATCGAAAATGTTTACCAACTTCTGCACTCTGAAATTGATTGAACATGCAGTCAAAATGCATTCATAATTACTGGTGATTGGAATGTGCAAGTTGGAAACAAAAAAGAAGGATCAGTAGTTTAGTTGATAAATATGGCTTTGGTGATACAGATGACACTGGAGATTGCATGATAGAATTTTGCAAGACCAACGACTTCTTCATTGCAAATACCTTTTTTCAACAACATAATTGGTGACTCTACACGTGGACCTCACCAGATGGAATCCACAGGAATCAAATTGGCTACCTCTGTAGAAAGAGAAGATGGAGAAGCTCAATATCATCAGTCAGAACAACACCAGGGACTGACTGCAGGACAGATCATCAATTGCTCATATATAAGTTCAAGTTGAAGCTGAGAAAATTAGAACAAGTCCATGAAAGCCAAAATACAGCCCTGAATATATTCCACCTGAATTTAGACTACCTCAGGAATAGATCTGACGCATTATACACTAATGACCGAAGACCAGACGAGTTGTGGAATGAGATCAAGGACATCATGAAGAAAGCAAAAGGTTATTAAAAAGATAAAAAGTCAGACAAGAAAAAAAAAGACTAAAATAGATGTCAGAAGAGACTTTAAAGCTTGCTCTTGAACATAGACTAGCCAAAGCAAGTGGAAGAAATGATGAAGTAAAAGAGCTGAACAGAAGATTTCAAAAGGTGGCTCAGGAATACAAAGTAAAGTATTATAATGAAATTTGCAAAGACCTGGAGTTAGAAAACCAAAAGGAAGAACACATTTGGCATTTACAAATCTGAAAGAACTGAAGAAAAAATTCAAGCATCAAGTTGCAATATTGAAGGATTCAATGGGCAAAAAAATTGAACAACCCAAGAAGTATGAAAAGAAGTTGGAAGGAATACATAGAGTCACTGTACCAAAAAGAATTGGTTGACATTCAATCATTTCAGAAGGTAGCATATGATCAAGAAGAGATGGTAGTGAAGGAAAAAGTCCAAAATGCACTGAAGACATTGGCGAAAAACAAAGCTCCAGGAATTGACACAATACCAGTTGAGATGCTTCAACAAAAGGATGCAACGCTGGAAGCACTCACTTGTCTATGCCAAGAAATTAGAAGACAGCTACCAGGCCAAGTGACTGGAAGAGATCCATATTTGTGCCTATTCTAAAGAAAGCTGATCCAATGGAATTTGGAAATTATCAAACAACATCATTAATATTACATGCAAGTAAAATTATGCTAAAGATAATTCAAAAATTGTTGCAGCAGTACATTGACAGGGAACTGCCAGAAATTCAAGCCCAATTCAGAAGAGGAGGACATGGAACCAGGGATATCATTGCTAGATGGTGCCCAGCTACCACCACTGACTGCTCTGACAGGGATCACAACAGAAGGTCCTGGACAGAGCTGGAGAAAAATGTAGAACGAAATTCTAACTCACACAAAAAGACCAGACTTACTGGCCTGAAAGTGACTGGAGAAACCCCAAGAGTATGGCCCCCTTTTAGCTCAGTAATGAAGTCACTCCTGAGGTTCACCATTCAGCCCAAGATTAGACAGCCCTATAAAACAAAATGAGACTAATGGGTGATAACAGTCCAGGGACAGGGACTGGAAAGCAGGAGGGGACAGGAAAGCTGGTAATAGGGAACCCAGGGTTGAGAGGGGACAGTGCTGATATGTCGTGGGTTGTTAACCATTGTCATAAAGCAATATGTATACTAACTTTTTAATGATAAACTATTTGCTCTGTAAACCTTCATCTAAAGTACAATAAAAAAAAGAACACCAAAGTCACAAGAAAAGTATTAGCCTAAGAGATAAATAGGTCCACATAAACCAGAGACTGCATCAGCGTGAGACCAGAATAACTAGATGGTGCCTGACTACCACCAATGACTGCCCTGACAGGGAACACAACAGAGAGTCCCTGATGGAGCATGAAAAAAGTAGGGTTCAGAATTCAAATTCTAGTAAGAAGACTAGACTTAATGGTCTGACTGAGACTGGAGGATCCCCAGAAAGTATGACCCCCAGACTCTGTCAACCCAGAGCTAAAACCATTCCTGAGGCCATCTCTTCAGACAAAGATTAGACTGGACTATGGGACATAAAATGATACTCGTGAAGAGTGTGCTTCTTAGCTCAAGTAGATACATGAGACTAAATGGGCATCTCCTGTCTGGAGGTGAGATGAGAAGGCAGAGAGGGTCAGAAGCCTGGTTGAAAGGGCACGGGAAATCAGGGGTGGAAAGGAGGAGTGCGCTGTCACAGTATAGGGAGAGCAATTAGGGTCTCATAACAATGTATGTATAAATTTTTGTATGAGAGACTAACTTGAATTGTAAACTTTCACTTAAATTACAACATTTAAAAAAAATTGGGAGATTTCACATAAAAATCCAAACCAAAAAAAAAAAAAATCAGCCAATGAAAATCCTATGCATCACGATGATCTGATCCACAACAAATCATGGGGATGGCACACGACCAGGCAGCATTTCTTTCTGTTGTGCATGAGGTCACCATGAGTCTGGGGCGGCTCAACCACAGGTAACAACAACAAGATTAAGAAACCTGGCTAAGAGCTCCATCAGTCACTAGAGCCCCAAGAATGAAGCCATGTCTATCACTGTCCTGTCCTTCCAATCACTGGGCTCAACTCAACTCATGTCTCTTTAGAATAAGAGGCACACAAGGTCAGTGGGTATTACAGTAAAACCTGTGAAAGCCAGAACCTGAGTAATGAGGAACTCTGTCAGAAAAGGAAAACTTAAATATTTTTCACTAAAATGAGCAATAGAAAACTGGTAAGACTGCACACTGACAAAGGCAGAAAACTTGGGAGACCAGGAAACACAAGGCAGCCCTGTCAAGTTCTGGCTCTCACAGGTTTCACTGTATCTTCTGACCTTTTGTACAGGTCACCTGCACTTTGGGTTTCAGAACTGGGGAAGGAGAGAGTGGCAGAAGGCTCTGTTTCAGAAGCTCTGCCTGTAGGCTTGACCCGAGGGGTCCCTGTTAAGCCCACTAGGACAGACAGTTCAACTCTATTGATTTTCTTACAGCATCCTCCCCTGAGAACTCTGAGTTGGATTTTCTCAATAATTTCCAGCCAATTCTACATATTAGTTCCAAATTCTAAGCTATGTCCACTCATGGTTGTAATCAACTATCTATTCCTATACAGAGTGCCCACCTGTTGGGGCAGATGCTTTGTAAATGGCTACAGACAGGTTTTCCCATGACCTGCTGGAGGGTGCATGATGCTGACCCTTGGGCCTAACACAGCAATACCATGAACCCAGTGGGGCAAGGCGCCTGGTCACGCCAGCTGCCTCAGCCATACTGGAGGACTCTGACACACCCATGTTGCTGCCGTCAACTTGTGAGAGGTAAAGCCTGAGTGCTACAGGAGCTCCTAAAGGGGACAGCTCACCCAGAACTGAAGGGGCAGGAAAGGCCTCAAGAAACTGCTCCCATATTTCAACCTGCGGACTGAGTAGAGTTGGCTAGGCAAAAACTGGAAGGAGAGCTTCCCAGAAAGAGAACAGCCAGCACATGAAAGCTCAAAGGGAGACAGTGCAGGCCCAGGGACTAGAAATTCAGTATTCCATCAATGCTGAAGAGTGGAGTCTAAAACAACGGCAAAGGTGAGCCAGAAGAGTTAAACAGTGCTTGTTGAAAAATAAGTGAAGGAATGAATGACATCTCTCAGATGCTGTCGATGTGGGATCCTAAGCAAAGCCTTAGACTCTTCATGTGGGGACAGAAAATGACCAAGTGTGAGAACCATCCTCTAGTACTATGTGCAAAAATATGTCCCACACATCTGTCTTCTTTTGTTTGCCACTCCAGCTGTTCTACCAGAAGCCTCACCCCCATCCTTAGTGGAATGGATTTCCCTTTGCACCAAAAGGTCATCTCCTGACCCAGGGCACAGGTTTACACAGCCAGGATAAGTTCTTTTCATTGGTGATTTTTGGTCTTGGGGTTGTACTTCTTGTACTCACAGTGTTTTGAATGTGTCATTTTAAACCCGCCCTTTTCTTACAAAGCCACCTTAATATAGTAGAAGGCTTAGCAGACAATCCAGGCAGAAATGCCTGCTGAAGTTCACTAAAAGTGCCACAAAAATGCAGATTGTTTCCTCTGTGCACAGAGATTTAGTGTGGTTGCGAGGCTTCAGATTTTATGAGCACTTACAATTTTGGATCTGGTTGGGATTTGGGCTTATACTAACATAAAATAATTGAAATATAAATCTTCTAGCTTAAGTAAAAAAAAAAAAAAAAGTTACCAGATCAGAACTATGCAGAGGGATGCACAGAGTAAGAATAAATTTTTGGATACCTTAAGTATACACATATAAAAATACTCAGTTACTGTGGTGTCTGTTCCAACTCAGGACAACCCCACGTGTGTCGGAGTAGAACTGTGCTCCACAGGTTTTTCAATGGCTGATTTTTTTTAAGCAAGTCCTTTCTTCTGAGGTACCTCTGGGTGGATTTGAACCTCAACCTTTCAGTTAGCAGCCAAGCTGTTAACCATTTGAACCATTCAGTGATTCCTATACTATGTAAGTGGCCCAAAATAACCTGGTTGCATAAAATAATAGTAGTGAACTTACACAATTCCATTGAAAGAAAGGCATCACTTTTTATGTCACATTTATCCTATTACCTAGAAGAACCCGTGGTCTTCAAAATCAAGAAGCCCATCCCTGATGTCTCAGTCCAACGATTTCATATGATCAAGACAATAGTAACTTCCTGATCTCCTGAAGTGTGTAGGCAGATGTACGTTGAAGTTTTGCAAGGAGCTTATGCCTATGTTCCCAGTAGGCCTTCTCGTTTGGGGGGCTAAAAGTAAAAGTGGCTAACGTGGTCATAAGATAGTCTCTACAGCTCTCACCTTGCCTCAGTCTCTAGAGAGTCCCCAGTTCTATAGAAATGAGTCCCCAGTCCTCTACACATTAGGACTTCTTTTTACTATGTCTAAATGTTTAAAAATATAGTTAGGTAACTTTATACTCAGATTCTACATAACATGGAAAAATACATATTCAAGAATAAGAAAATATGATCATACTTTAAAAGAAAAACCAGAGAATTTTAATCTTTTTTGACATTAAGAATATCTGAAGTTATATTATTTTTACAATATAAAATTTCATCCAAATTAAATATAATTTTTGTAAGCAACTCTGGGCTTTAAAGATGTTTTTCTTTGCTCTTGTCTACTTCTTCCCCTTCCATTCAGTGTTTCCTTATAACACACACTCCCTAGTCCTAGTATTGGAAGCTAGGAAGAATTCTAACTCCTTCAATGAAATTATCAACACTAAGGTTGCACCCTTCAGATAATAAATCTATTCCCATATTCAAATCCTGTTTGATCTCAAATAAAGTTCTCAATATAAATTCAAGTCTAATATGACCCTACTTCATAAACATTCAAAAAGAAAAAGAAATAGAATAGGAACAGGTGACAACTGGTGTTTTCAATCATACCCCCAGGGAACCAAGACTCCAGAACTCTGTCGAGTGAGAAAATGGGAATGAACTCATGAAGCCCTTGTGGGAGGGGAAGGGGCAGGCAGTGAGCTATTCTTTCATGGGGGGATTTGTAGCACTTGAAAGACTTTCTAAAATTTTTGAAGGATGAAGTATATGTGAACCCAGTACTTCTGCCATTTTTAACAATTTTGATAAATAAGTATCTTTTTTATCTTCAGAACTTAATATTTGGCATTAAAGACAGTTTAAAAAGAAAATGTTATGGGATGTTGAAATTTTTTATGATTTTTAAATATTAGAAAGTTGTTTTATTGTTAATTTTGTTTTCAATTTTTAAATTGTAAGGAACAAATGAATTCACTTTTGTGGCATTCCGCTGAAAAGTTCAAACATTTTAGATAGAATTCAACAGTCTGTTGCATGTCTCCATCTTAAACCCCACCAATGGCATTGTCAGCCCAAGTAACTGGGAGGTAATAGTCACGTGGCCATGTCCTGTCTCGTTGCTAGTGGCTAAAGGTAGTCTTCGGGGCTACCAGCCATTTCATGATGAGGGAGAATAAATGAATAGTCCATCATTTTTTTCTGCCCTGGAAGATTAACATTTGCAGCCCTGACGGAGAAGGGGCAGCAAGATGGGAAGCCTTATGTTCTGTTTCTATAGACAACAGCACAAGTGAAAGAAGAAAGCCTGCCACGCGATTAGCTTCCCTTTCCCACCAACAGGTACTTGGCAAGTTTCCATCTAAAGCCAAAACTTTCATCGTCTTTTTCAATACGTTTGTAGTTTTCCATGCTTGCTCATGTAACAATGGTTATATCTTCAAACCACCAAATAATTATGATCTTCTATACCACCCTAATGTAAGAATGCCTGTTCTTTCTGAGGTAATATTTAATTAAAGACTATCCTAAAACCTTAGCACTGGAATGGGCCTCAGAAAGGCCCCCTATAAGAACAAAACTATTGCACATCTTTTTGTTTTTGATTTCCAAGACTGGAAAATCCACAGGATCTGTTAAACAATGTGTTTTTAAATTTTGGCCAATTCTTCTACCTTTTTTAACCTGTTCTCTGTAAAAATATAAATTATTTGGTCTTTTGTGTATTTGAAAGCAACTTTACCCTTTGCGTCAATAGGTTAAAACAACACCAATTCATTCAACTTATGTCCATTTCCTATATTCAAATTACATTTATGATTTTCTTTTATAGCATTCTCCAGTTTTTACATATCATTCACAAAATGTGAAGACTAGTACTGGAATGCTATTCTAGGAAGTGCCTAAAAATTGCTGAAGATCTATAACTATGATGGTACAAACAAGCAAACTTCACAGGAAACTGATGTCAATTCTCGTAGTACATCAGAGTCAACTAGTGATTGAAAATAGTATTCTTTATTTAATAAACATTATCAAGCACCTATTGTATGCCAAGCACCATTCTAGGCAAGAAGTTAGTAAAACACAGCTCTACCTAGAAGAAGCCTCAGTTTATGACTCTAAAAATGAGGTGATAAATGCAAATTCTTGTCCCCCTATCCAAAAGTTCTCCATAAAAGATACCCTACCCCTACCCACTGCCATCTAGTCGATTCTGACTCATAGCAACCCTACAGGACAGAGTAGAACTGCCCCCTAGGGTTTCCAAGGCTGTGAATTTTTATGGGAGGTGCTACCACCTCTTTCTTCCGAAGAGCAGCTAGTGGGTTTGAACCACCAACCTTTCAGTTAGCAGCCAAGTGCTTAATCACTGCACCACCGGGACTCCTTCAATAAGTGATAATTACTGTTATAGATTGAATTGTATCTCCTCAAAATATGTGCTGAAATCCTCCTAACCCCTATTCCTATAAATATGACCCGTTTGGAAATAGGTTTTTCTTTTGGTATGTTAATGCAGTCATACCAAAGTAGTGTGGGTCCTAAACCTAATCACTTCTGAGTTATAAAAAGAGCAGAGTACACACAGAGACACACAAGGAATGGCAAGAACCTCATGGGGCTATAGACAAAGAAAGACCTCCCTCTAGAGTCAAGCCTGAATTCGTACTTCTAGCCATCCTGAACTGTGAGAAAATAAATTCCTGTTCGTTAAAGCCACCCGTCTGGTATTTGTGTTACAGCAACTGCTAGGTAACTATGACAGCCACTAATAGCTATTAGTAAATATTCATGGTATAAAACAGAATATTTTAGCAATTTTCAATCCTTAACATCGTCTCTGATTCAGAAAGGAAATTTAAATTTTAAAAGTAAAGCATTTATGTATTTATCTATTTTATAATTTAACGGAGTAGAATCAGGAGAATTTCTTTCTAGAAATGTAGCTGAAGTGACCAGTCCTCTGCCTTTCTCAAGCCTGGATTCAGGAAAACCAAGGTGGTGATTAAGGTAGCATCAAAATGAAACTCAAGTCACAGTCAGCTCTCCTTACAACTTTGTCAAGCAACATGAGCCACCTCAGACCTCACACAGGATCTCGCCCCCAACCTGTCCCCCTGCTGTCTCTCCCGGGAACAGCGTGGGTCACAGCCTAGACTCCCTGGTGCAGTCGTGTGGTTGTACTTGACACTGCAAAGGCTCTCCCTCTGTCCAGACATGATCCTAAGGGCTGGAAGATAACTCCTTACAAGAGTCATTTATACCTACTAGCACTTTGTTGTTAGTTGCTGTCAAGTTGGCTCTGCCTCATGGCAACCCCATGTACAGCAGACCAAAATGTCCTGCACTATTCTCATCATTATTGGTATGCTCGAGTCCACTGTTGTGGCCACCATGTATTTCAATGGCTAATTTTCAGAAGTAGATTACCAGGCCTTTCTTCCTAGTCTGTCTTAGTCTGGAAGCTCCACTGAAACCTGTCTACCATGGATGACACTGCTGGTATTTGAAATACCAGTGGTATAGTATCCTGTGTCACAGCACCATGTAAGCCACCACAGTACAACAAACTGACAGACATGTGGTGAACTAACACTTTACCCAGGGATAAAACTATAGTCAGCTTGGCTGTTGACCATGAAAAAGTTATTTCTAAAACAGCCCTAGGCAAATCTCTCCCACTTTGATGGCTGAAGCCCTGGACAGGGCACGTCAGGGTCAAAGCCTCCTTCTTTCATTCAGCTGAATGGAGGAAGAAACAGTGGGTGAAATAAAATATTTTTAAAAGCAACTTGAATAGAACAAAATTCTATTTGAGTATTATTTGAAGGCTATGTTAATGTCATGGCTCATGATAGGAAAAAGATATGTTCTGTGCTGCTCCCCCTTATTGAGAAGGCTGTGTGTGCTTCATTCAGTTTGGGAGAAATTAATGGCTGCAAGGAACTTACATATATCTGAAAGTCTTAAATTTGAAATAATGATTTCAAATGTTCCTCCTAAAGAAAAATTAAAAATGGGGAACAAATTATTCTAGTAATTATTCATTATACAACGAATATAGCAGTGTCGATTTCCATTGTGCGCTGCAAATCAACGCAGTTTGTCCAGGTTTTGTACCCAATTGGGCTTTTCTTTAACTCTTTCCTTTAAAACATTGTGGGAGAAAAGAACGTATAAAGCATAAGGACCTGAGACGAGCACAGCCTGGCAAGAAGCTGCTGTCTCCTTCTCATCTGCCTGGTTTTCTCACTTGCAGGTAACAGTATTCCTGTGTCTTGCTGCCTGCTCCAGTTCTGGAGTTCCTAGGGCCATTAACAGTGACAGTGAGAAGGAATGGAGATGAGGGTAGAGGGGAAGGGAGGCAGCCAAAGTGGGAGAGGAGAGCAGATGCAGCTGAGACTGCATGGATTTTCCACATTGACTCCAAAACAAAACAAACACGTTCACAATCTGTATCATGCAGATTCAATAAGAAGTATGTTCAATGCATTTAATTTGCTTTTAAAATATTCTAATTCATACGACTGTTCAACCCTGCCTCAGGAGGGAACTTTGAATTTTACTATTGATGCTTTGATTGAGTGCCTTGCTTATATATTCCCCCCATGACAATCTCCACCTCTCACTCCAGGTACTTCCTAGGCTTTAAACTCAGGCAAGGCACTCAAGAGTAAGCCTGGAAATCCATGCTAGACTATGTGCAACTCAAGTAGTTTTGCTTTTTGCTTCTTACTTTTTTATATGAGGGGCTTGACTAAGATTGGGGCATCAGTCTTAACAGTGAAGATCTTTCTTAGGGATTTAAGTCAGTCCACTTTACATCACTTAACTCTTGTTTTTGACAAAAAGGAATAAACAGCAAATGATGATTGGTAGCAATTTTCCCTGTGATAAAGAGCGATTCTACCAATGTAGAAATGACAGCATGATTCTCAGTGACATTAGTTTAAGATCAAATATGATTCCATGACTGAGAATAGAGAAAAGGGTGTTTATCTTACATTTCAGACTTGCCCTTGACTGCTTGTTATGGCAAATTAATGGAAGGAAGGAAGTCTCAGTGCTCTACTAATGCATCTACCCAGGGCCTTCAGCTCATCATGGACCTTTTTTTCTTTAATTTAAAAAATTCTAAGCTCTACGAACATCTTGGCACACTCTCTAGGCTTTGTTGAGCTTCCTGATGCATTTTCTTAAGAATGCTGCCTTTTCTTTCTTGACTGTGTAGGATGTCTCTAGTGGCACAGCTCCTGTCAGCTTGGTAACTGAAGAAGATGCATTCGTTTGTAGCTGCTGCAGGAATGTACAAAGTGAGGACCCTTAAGTGGTAAAGAATGGGAGCTGTTTTCCACAGTGGCTGCACCATTTTGCAATCCCATCAGTAATGGATGAGGGTTCCAGTTTCTCCACATTCTCACCAGCACCTGTTGGTTTCTATTTCTTTAATCATAGCCATTCTAGTGGATGTGAAGTGATATCTCATTGTGGTTCTGATTTGCATCTCCCCAATGACTAATTAGTTATAAAGCTAAACATAGAATTACCATATGATTTAACAATTCCACTCCTGGGTATATACCCAAAAGAATTGAAAGCAAGAACACAAACAGATATTTTTGCAGCATTATTCACAATAGCCAAAAGGTGGAAATAACCCAAATGTCCATCAACACATGAATGATTAAACAAGATGTGGTACATACATACAGTGGAAGATTATTCAGCCAAAGAGAAATGAAGGCTTGATACATGGTACAATGAGAATGAACTTTGAAAACATTATGCTGAGTGAAATAAGTCAGTCACAAAAGGACAAATATTATATGATCCTACATATATGAAATATCTAGGATAGGCAAATGTATAGAGACCAAAGTTTATTAGTGGTTACCAGGGGCAGTAGGGAGGTAGGGAGTGGGGAAAGGAAAACACAATGCTTAGGAGATGCTGAGATTTTGTTAAGGGTGGGTAGTTGAACAACATGAGAAACATGGTTAACATTATTTAACTGTATGTGTAAAGGTTGCTGAAATGGCAAATGTTTTGTTATCTACATATTTACCACAATTAAAAAAAAAAAAAAAAGAGTGGGACCTGTGAGGACTGGGTGAGGCAGGACCAGGCAAAGCCATTGCCAACCCGGGCCACTGTGATCTGGACCCCCTCAATAGCATGGTGCACCCGCTTACAGAGCCACAACTGGCAGATGCACTCGCTGTTCTGATTTGTCTTACGTTTGGGCTAACACTCATCAAAGACACAGCGTCCATTGATTTAAATTCCCCACAAATGTTACCATTAAATAAGGGGTTTTCTCTTGACAGTCATTGTGTTAGCGTGAGGCTGTTTGCAGATGAATTCTGGAACACTCTACGTAACTTTTATTATCTTCATACAACTGTTTGCCAGACTTGCCAATCACTTCTGGTTCAACCACTTATTATATGGTCAAACATAAGGCATGTTGCTTTCTTCGGCCTACTCACCATATAGTAAGAATATCTCCTGGTGCAGTAGCCTTGGTGAGGTTTCCCCACAAATCATTTATGGACCCAAAAGAGCTGACTATGTGTAACACTCAGCTCTGATATTAGTCGTTTTGATTTTAACTGCATTTTACTAACCATGTTGTATGTCCAGTGGGGGCAGTGGTAGCTCAGTGGTAGAATTCCTGCCTTCATCTAGGATACCTGGGTTTGATTCTCGGCCACTGTACCTCATTCACAGCATTGTTTCTATGATGCTAAACAGGTTTAAGCAGAACTTCCAGTCTAAGATAGACTAAAAAGAAAGTCATGGCAATCTACTTCTGAAAATTAGCTAGTAAAAACCCTATGGATCACAATGGCATGATTCCATTGTGCATGGGGTTGCCACGAGTCAGGCCTCTAGCAACGGCAGCCAACAGCAAGCATATTGCATACCCAGTGGTATCTGTCCCTTGGTGGTTGTGATCATCACAGGAGCTGCTTACAACTGGGAGGCGTTCCATACAAGCCACAAAAGGGGGGCAATGAAATCACATGGTTACCCTTATGGCTCCCCCTTTCCAATGCCCAAAGGGACCTCACTCTGCCATAGGGACCTAGAGCCGCCTCTCCCATCCCATAGAAAGTGCAAGCAGGGCAGAGGGGAAGAGACTCCGCAGGGCATCTTGGGAACACACAAGACCCACCCACAGTCGGCAAAAAGCCTTCTTCCCAAGCACGTACCTGGGTGCCAAGTTACAGCCTGGAATTTTTACAGCAGAGTTTTAAACTCCTGACAGTGAGAGCTTAGAATGGAAATGCTGCCAGACCTTTAACTATAGCGACGCCGCTATAATATTTACAAGTGCCTTATAGTCTTTCCAAACACATGTGCTCATTACTTATGCCTCTGCTTCTGCCTCACTTCTGGCGGACCCACTCTGTTAAACAAAACAGATTGACTTAGTTACACTTTCCAACTCTAATTGCTCTTTGTCTCTATCTGTTAGGAAGAAGACAGCCCCAGGACCCAGGAAGGAGGACTCACCACCGCCTGTTACACAGCAACGGCACTCAACAAAACAATGCACCTCCTCTTTCACTTTCCACTACTGAAATTAGCCACGTGGCACATTGTTGGTATTTTCTTATAATCATTTCTTTCAGTTACACACCTGAAGGAAGACAGGTCAGGGCCTGGAGACACCATGAGCCACTGGGTCTCACCAGCTCCAGCAGCAGGCAGGTCCTAAGTAAACAGAGGACGAGGCAGCACCTGCAGGAGGGGCTCTGTGGATGCTGACAGCATATCTAGTCCCACACCAGGGCTTCCAGGGAGAGGGACTGCTTAATGGTGATGAGGACTAACAAGGATTTTCTGACTCCTCTATGCAGACTTCACAGCAATTTTATGTCTGGGCATAGATTTGTCCTGGCTGTTGATCTGTGAGACAGCATACATGGCCTGAAGACGAGAAGGAGGCCAACAACAGGAACCAAGACTGTTCTCCGGAGCTGGTCTATAATGGAAGTAGCTTTGCATCATGATGGGTCACTGGACACACCACCACTGCAAGATGGAGTCAGTGCAGGCTGCTGCTACTCAGGCTGAATCCCGGTGAGCTTACATAGACTCGCCTGGGCCAGCCCAGGGTATGGCAGGCATGGCAAGTATTGCACCGGCCCTTGGTATGTGGCACCACTGAGCAGTTTCTATTAACCTGGTATGGCCAGCAGCATATCTACAGAAAATGGTGCCTATGACACGAACTGAAGTTGAACCCCTGTCCAAACATCTGACACCCCTCTTTTAGATAACTTTACCATAATATCAGCTCAAAAATACAAGTCATGCCATTAATCTTTTAATTAACACATTACCGTGCTTGAGGAAGGACGTTGGGACATACCAGGTTAATAAAAACTGCTCAGTGGAGTCTCATGCCCAGGGCCGGTGCAGTACCCTAGATATGCCACCGCGGTGGAGGCTTGTATGTTGCTATGATGTTGAACAGTTTTCAGCAAAGTTTCCAGATTAAGACGAACTAGAAAGAAAGACCTGGCAATCTACTGCTGAAATCAGCCAACAAAAACCCCGTGGATCACAAAGATCAGATCTGTAACTGATCATGGGTATGGCACAGCACTGGGCAGCATTTCCTTCCATTGTGCATGGGGGTCACCATGAGTCAGAGACAACTTGACAGTAGCTAACAACAACCACAAACAAGGAGTAATCAGCCTGGCATTTCAGTATTGGGCCGTTAGGAAAGACGATCACACAGAGATCTGCACTTGGTGTTCATTCTCCCAGAACCATGTGCTCACGTGTCCACTCTGCAGATATTCCTTCTTCTCCTGAGAACTCTGGCACTGTTAGCATAAGGAACTAATGTAGCTATTCTACTCGGAGTGCTCTTTGAGACTGCCTCTGCCACTGCAAAGGAGAGTAACACGACAGCATGGTTCAGAGGCTCTCAGAAAATACAACACAAGTACAACATAATTATAAACATGTCTGGTCATGAAGAAAGACCCCATCAAAAGAAACAAAAGGAAGAACATTCTTCTCTTTATTCTGGGATAGCACAAAGGTGTCAAGGAGCTAGGGGTACCATCCCTCCCCCCAGGACAGTCATGGGGATCTAATGAGCTGATGTGCGGCCTTGGGGTTCCAGAATCGTGCAGGTGGTGACACCAGTGAGGGGCATCAGGGCATGGGTGTAGGCCTACGGGACATCAGTGGTGTGGTGTTAGTCGCCCACCACTACTGTAGCTGTGGCTGCTGTATTTGACAGTGAGCCTGACACCTGCCCTGGGACAGAGCTGGACTGAGCAGCCCTGTGGTCATGGACATGTCTAATTTAAGTACTGTGTTTTGAAACTAGTCTATACTGAGTAGCTGATTTCATACAGCTCTTGAAAACAGGAAGCAAATGCTCAAATTTCAAAGAACTATCTGGCAATCAACCCATAAAGAATAACAATCCTAGATTGTTAAGTGTAAGGGGAAAAACCCTCAGAAATTTCAATGGTAAAGTCTTTTTTTATTTCCCCCTGTAGTTTGTCAGCATTACTGCAGCAGACATAGGGAAAGAGGGGAAGTTTTAAGGTTACCTGAGCAAATAAATAACTGAAAAATTCCAAAGTACCTCTTCTCAAGAGAAAGGTGGCATGTTGATATATCACTTTATTTCCAACTTGCAACACATTTTCAAGGAAGGGATACAGAAAGGATCATTCTGTAAAAGCAATTACCCTCTTAAATGCTAATATATTCATCACGTTGAATGTGAAAGGAGAAAATGAAAGTCATCTTCTTTCCCACACAGATATTTCATAGCACACAGGGATGTGGTGAGTACACTGTGGTTTGGCTGAGGAGCCTCTGCAGAAAGCAGGACTTCTGCCCAGGGCAACTCCATGCATAGGACACCCAAGATGGCAGCTCGCAATAAAGGAAATGATAGCTTCACACTGAAGAAAACTCTAAATGAAGTCCTGCTAGCTTCAGATTTGGGGGTATTAAATCCAAATTCATGTTACAAAACTCAGTTTGTACTAAGCTAAATAGATAACTGAGGCAGTAAGCGGACCCACGCAAGCTGTTGTGGGTTGAGCTATCTAGCTGAACCACCCATGAGCTTACAGGCCTCCAGTACTCAGATGAAATGGATGGTACTTGTCCTCACGCAAATGTTCACACCCAGAAGGACATACTGACATATTCACTTGAACTTAACGATTGGACAGTCTTCTCAACCTCGGTTTGTATCCTTGAAGTACAGCAAGATGGAATGGCATTTGGGGAATAACCCCTTGGATAAAGAGTGCTCTCAAATGTTTCTTCTTCTGTGTGGAAAGGGCAGCAGTAACCTCCTAACCTGAAACCTCTCTCTAGAGAGTTCCATCAAGTCAGCTGGTAGGATTTACACAGTTCTGATATAGGGGAGGCCATCCCTGGGTGGCACAAAGGGTTTAAGTGCTCAGCTGCTACCCAAAATGTTAGTGGTTTGAGTCCACCCAGAGGCACCTTCATAGAAAAGCCTGGTGATCTACTTTGGAAAATTCAGCCCTTAAAAACCCTGTGGAACACAGTCATATGGAGCTTTGTGTATATATACGGAGCACCATGGGGTAGCCATGAGTCAGAGTCAACTCCATGGCAACGTTTTTTGTTTGTTTTTTAATAACGGGTGAATGAGGTGCACATTCATCCACAAAATTCAAATGTCAGATCTAAATGCTTTAGATCCTTCCTTTCCGAATACATCTGGTGATGTGATAAATGGGCACTAGAATCACTCACCTTGAGCTCACAGAAAACCCCCACCAATTCCAATGATGTACCCAAACCCAGAAGTCAGATGACAGCCTCTGAAGAACTGCTGAGAGTGAAGTGAACCTCACCAGAGGTGATCTTCCCTCTGTGCAGAGAATGAGAGAACATTTCACCCTCATAACAGAAAGGAGCTGTTTGGTAAAGTGAGCTTCCCCTTCTCCCTCTCTCTCTCTTTAATTAAACTCCCCTCAGACAACATTCTCCCAGAACAACAGAGCTCAGGCCTTCAAATGATTCTGTGGCTGTGAAGAAACAGTCATAAAACAACTCTCTTAAACAAATAAACAATTCATCTCTTGAACTTTATGTTCCTGATCTCTATCAACATTAATCACATTCAAAGTTTTGTCGTTAAAACCTGAAAGGAAAGAATGGGAGAGAAGGAAGGAAAGGAAAATAAACTCCTTGGTCCAGTTAAATTTTGAAACACAGAGCAGCTGAAAGCCCACCTCTTCCATCACAAAGACTTCGGGAAGCTGTGGATATTGTGGGATGGCTGCAGTCACAATTCCAACTCTGAGCCATGAAACCACTAGCGAACCGAACAGTCACTTCAACGCTAGGAAATTAAACCTCGCCCAGATCTGACAGAAAGGCCACAAAGGGGGTTGGAAGTGCTTCATGCGTACATTCATGTCTTCTGTTTACAAAAAAAAAAAAAAAAACCCAGAAGCACAAATGTGAGTGGCCCAAGGCAGTAGCCCAGAGAGAAATGAATCATCGCTTCATGGCTGCAAGACTGAAGAGGAGGAAGTGCAGAAGGCAGAATCACCTAGCATGTGGGCTTTGTCTCGCATTGTCCTCTGGTCAGCTCCAAAACAGCCATCAAGAGGAGTAAAAACTAAGCAGCCCTCTTACAGCTGGACATGGAGCAAGAAGTTAACAAAACCCATCCATCTTTTTACCTGCTGTCTGTAGCTGTTATTTTTCCCTGTCTCAAAATCTAGATTCCCTCCAGATCTGAACTGACTTTATTATCTTTTCACATCACAAATGAAATGCTCTGTTCCAAAGAGATCTGTGTCAGCATGGGGTTGCCGAGGCCCTGGGCATCTCCCATAGCACTGGGGGTAAGATGGCCATCCAGGAACCAGGCTAAGCATCATTGTATATTCCATGTATATCCTGCTTACAGTGTTGGAACTTTCATGATTTATAAAAGTTAGTGAGGTGATGCGCCTTTTTCCTTGACTGGTTGCTGTTGTTGTTAGAAACGCTGCTGATTGCTGTCTGGCTGGGAGCCGTTTCTGCTGGTAGTCAGAGAGAACTTCTCAAGCAATGAAAGCCAGCTGGGGCGCTGTACCTTTGAGGAGACAATGAGGTCTGCACTTCCAGGGCTAATGTGGCCAAGGTGTTCATGCCCAACTGTAAATATCATAGCTCATGCAAGGTAGGTCCACCAACTCAAACCCTTCCCTGAATCGGACCCTTGTTAGTCAAGGGAGAAAGAAAATACTTATTTAAGCAAATGTCTTATGGCTTCGATATTTAAAATAGGCTTTCATCCTTATCCATAATGCTAAAGCAACCTTAGAAATTGTAAGCTCTGCTAATTTAATAGCCCTTTCCCTAGAAAGAAAGAGCAACTGAAAGTCTCTATCAGGACACATCTCATTTCTGGGGCGCATCCTCCAACACGTTGGAAGTCTTGAGTGTATGTCTTCCTGGTAAGGTTTGTAAGTTGACACTGTCACAGAGAAACAAACAAAAGTGGACTGAACATAAATCGATCCAGGTCTATTGTTACATAATAATTCAGAGATATGGAAACTGCACTTCCGCTGCCGGGAGTAAGAGCGACTCCAAAGCATTTAACTGCTTTAATGGGAAAAAATGTTACACACTTTCTGGAATGAAATCCTAAGCTATTGATTGAGACATTGAAATCCTAAGTTATCTTTATACCAGTCAAGGGCTTGAGACCAGGGGGTTTCAGAGGATATCACCTATGCGTTTGTCAAAAGACACCTATCTACTGCAGAGAGCACTGGGATCTTCTCTGAGGTGCCTTTGATGTGAACGAATTGTAAACCCGTGGGTCCCCGCCCCTGGGGTATTATATAGACACTCACAGGACCATCAGCTTCATATAATGTTTTTAGTCTTTGGGATGTCAGTAAAAGTGCATTCTTTCTTATGTTATGTCTGTAGCAATTAATGACAACTAGCATTCCCTTTCTCAAAACTGGCAAGGAATACGCTTGTAATGTTGCACATGTAGAGACTCAAACTTAAGCAATAGGTCCTGGGATGCAAAAAAAAGGGGGGGAGGGATGGGAATGGGGTTCATTTGACTAAAGGAGTATGTTTTGCTCCCTGGATCACACCACACCCTTTCCCCTAATTGTGCGTTGAAAAGTTGGCTACAAAAGTACATAATATGTGATTATTTTGTAGCAAAAAAAAAAAAATCTCCCTGAATCTGTACTGGCTAGAACTGCTGGACAAGCATCCAAATTTTAAATTCAGGTTTAATTACAGTATATCTTATTTTGTAAAATAAAGACACTAGATAATTGGGGTTTTGTTACCTAAATAGACTAAGTTTTAAACCATCCATCGAAATACAAGAAATATTATGGACTACATAATGTAAAGCCAATTTTTTTATGGTTTCCAATTATGCCATAAATAATTCAGCTCCAAACATTCTTTCTCCTTCTATAATTTAAAAAAACATAAGTGCAAACTTGATCAGAGAGGACAGTCGTTGCCACATACTGGATCCCGTATACTGAAACTGGAGGCAGTGTGGCCAAGATATGGGCAGATCTGCAGTCGATCCTGAGTCTCCTTTAGCTTCATGGGGAACTCTGTGTGCATGCTGTAAGGGTGCATATGCTCATATCTCTGGAGAGAAAAGTCTATTCTTCCTTCATGCTATCCAACCCCCCAAAAAAATTGCTGTCAAGTTAATTTTGACTCACAGCGACCTTATAATAGGACAGAGTAGAACTGCCTTATAGGGTTTCCAAGTTGTAAATCTTTCTGGGAGCAGACTGCCACTTCTTTCTCCCCCAGAGCGGCTGGTGGGTTCAAACTGCCAACCTTTCGGTTAGCAGCCAAGCACTTTAACCACTGTTCCCCAAGGGGTCCCTGAACTTAAAATAGGGTAAGAACCCCTCAGCACTTTCTTTCAGTATAACCATTTCAGTAACTGATATTGTTCTCTATTTTTCTTTATTACTTCCATTTTTAATAGACATTATTTTTTAGAGCAGTTTTAGGTTACAGAAAATTAAGCAGAAAGTACAGAGAGTTCTCATATACTCCCTCTCCCCCCTGCACACAGTTTCTCCTATCATTGTGGTTCTTGCTGTTAGTCGCCGTCAAGTAGGCTCCGACTCATGGTGACTTTGGGTATAACAGAATGAAACATTACCAGGTTCTGCAGCATCTTCACAATCTTTGGTATGTTTGTGGGGTACACTTATTACAATTAGCGAACCAATACTGATACATTATTATTAACTAAAGTCCATAGTTTACGTCAGGGTTCACTCTTTGTTTTGTACAGTTCTATGGGTTTTGACAAATGCATAATGCCATGTTTCCACCATAACCATACTCTGCAGAAGGGTTTCACTGCCCTAAAGATGCCCTGTGCTCCACCTATTCATCTCTCTCCTCTCACCCCTGAATCCCTGGCTACCACTGATCTTTTTACTCTCATTATAGTTTTGCCTTTTTCAGAATGTCATATAGTTGGAATCATACACCATGTAGCCTTTGTAGATTGGCTTCTTTCACTAATACTGCATATTTTTATCCTTTATTTATTATTCAACAAGTATCTATTGAGCAACTACTTAGGATCCAACGGTAGATAAACCAGATATATCCCCTGCCTTCAGAGTTGTTTGGGCTAATTTGGAGATGCAGATGGGAAGAGATGCTATGGAAGAAATTCAATCTTCTGGGAGAGCAGACAGGAGTTTCTGTCTCAATCCAGGATATCAGGTAAGGACTACTGAGCAAGTTTTGATGTTTCAATACACTGCAATTTTTATCCTTAATGATCCAGAAGTTATTCCTTCTTTGACCAGTGAGAGCCTCTTCAAGTTGGCTCCTGAGTCCTTTCAACCCTACCCCAGTAGTCTTTGAGAGTAGTCTTGATTTCTTGAATGACAAGCAATTGTGGTCTTATCTTGTACATTTCCCGCCCAGATCTGGAATTAGCCAATCCTCTAAGAAGGTCTGATTTCTTTTTTCAGGCGATGATGCTTAGAGACCACAGTCTGCATGCTAGGGGTTCAAAACTCCGTATTTTTAAAATAATTAAAAGAAACTCAAACTTTGTTAGGTCTAATTTCTAAAAATCATATATTAAATATAGTGTCACAGGAGACAACATGAATAAATAGAAAGAAGATGGATGGATTTGAATCTCAACTCAAAGCCCACCAGTTTCAAATCACTGAACCTCTCTTAGATTATTTCCTCATGTCTAAAATGGGGATAGAGTTACCTCCTCCAGGATTGTAGTTGAGACTGAATGAAGAGATGTACCTAAAGTAGCTGGTACTTCCTATGTGACTGTAGATAGCACAGCTCACTGGATTTAAAATGCCACCAGTTGTGTAAAAATGGCTCAGTGGGGCATTTGACCTCCTTTAACTTCACAAAGGGGTAGAGAGAATCAAGACCAACAGCCCAAGGCTGATTCCTTTGAGGCAGAAGTCAGACATACCTCCTTTCTCCAACCTTTTTACTAATTCTGACACCAGCTGTCCCTCCCATGGCACTTTCTACTTCTCTGCTGGGTTCAATAATTCATTGCAGTGGCCACACAGAACTCACAGACCATACTCACAGTTATGGGGTTTATTAGGGAAGTAACAGGTTACAATTTAGGATCATGAACGACTCAGTATACAGTTCTCCCACCAGGACAGCCTATTCTCAGATGCATCCACAGGCAGACCTCTCTCTAGCCGTTGGCCTCTTGGCCCTCCAGCCCCTCAGCCCGGCCTCTGGCCTGCTCAGGCAAGTGTTACAAAGCTCTTTAGCCCTGCCAATAAGTGCCCAGCATGCTACTCCATCAGAAAGCCTCCTGCCTGAAGGCGCTCAGCTCTCTCACTACATGGGTGGATAAGCCTAGCTCCATCAACAAGTACCTGGAGGCACTCTACTCTGCTAGGAAGCCTCCTACCAGAAGGCTCTCAGCTCTCTTGCTCCATGAGTCTGCATGTCCAGTGTAGCTGCCTTGCTTCTTGGGCTGGAAAGCCCACTGAACTTTTTCATGCTGATTTTTTGGTTGTTTCTGCTGCTGCTGCTTCTCGCCATCTCATGTTGTGTTCAGTGTTACAGCTCTCTTTCTCTGTCTCCTGGGTCTAGGAGATTCTCAGTGCAGGGACCCCAGGTCTAAAGGAAGCACTCTGCTCCCATCTCTTCTTGGTGGTAGTAGCGACCTTCTTTTTGCCTCTGAGGTGTCTCCGTTTAAGCTTAATGGGATAGAAAAACTGACCAATCTCGTCATTAAGTTTCCATATACCTTATTTGCATGACCCCACCCCCACAAGGGTGACATGCACCTTATTTGCATTATTGGCAAGCTGTCCAATCCCCTTTGTGGGCCCCAAGCACTTTATTTGCATATAGTCCCACCCAATCATTTGGTATGAGTTACAAGACCGTGGCTAGAAATGCCATATAAAAGCAATCCATCATACAGCAGGCCACCCCTTGGCTTTTCTAGCCATAGTTCTTTCATACTTGGAGGATAACTGCCTCCTACCAATAATTTTACCAATGGAAAACAATCATTAACAGTTAGTCCTTCAGTAGGGCAAAGAGTCCTTAGGCTGAGGTTCCTTAGGTATCAGCCACTGAGGTCTGCTGCAGGTATCCATCTGATCTGGTCGGGTTTGTCCAAAAGTCATCTCAGCTTAACCCTTTCTGGACTCTGATAAAATTTAACTGAGAGAAGATTATTCCCTTGCTCTGAGCCTCATGAGGTATCAGCATAGCAAAACCTTTAAGGGACTTTAGGTTCAGTCACTGTACTCCAGTCCAGCAGTGCCTCCCCCTTAGTCCACTCTTTCACAGTTACTGCTTCTACAGTTACAGTTTTTACAATCACAATTAATTCTGATAACAATTGACACTCACAACTGAATCATATAATCCTATCAGCATCTCCACCTACCCTCTCTTCCTCAGACCCACCAGGAAAAGAGGAATATATTCAGTAGGGTTATTTCACTCTCCCCTCATTTTGAGCGTAAGCACACAGTGGCATCACTAGGGTTGGTGTCACCCAGTGCAGTAACTTATGGTGTCACCATCCCCCATGCTAATTACCACAGTGTTATAGCTAAAACAACAGAAATTTTGACAAAATCAGCAACTATAAAAACACCACAACAATGAAAACAACAGCGCGTGATTGTAGTGTGTGCAAACTAAACCACATGATTTGAAGCGTCATTGTAATTGGGTAATAATGACAGCTCTGAAGGGAGAGCATTAGAAGGTTCAAAAAGTAAATTAGCATAGAATCTTAGCCTTGTAAGTATATTGATACATGTAAACCGGGCTTACAAAAATTGTTGTTGTTGTTATAACTAACTGCAGGGATACTTTTATAAAAAATAATAAATTTCTGCTGAAACACTGCACAAAAATTTTATAGACAGTCATTTTGGTGTTACCCCCTCTGACAATGTCACTTGGTGTGGTTGACAACCCCCACATCTCCCTAGTGATGCCATTGTAAGCACACTCACAAAAGGATGTAAGCTAGCCACTTCATGTCTTTATCTCTCTTCATTTTAGATAGGCAGTGCTGAAGTTGCCCATCACTATCAAAGCAGTACTCTGAGGAGCCAAGCATGTTCCTTGATCTGAAGAATCTTCTGGTTCAGTTGGAACTTTGAACATCTGCATCCATAAGAAAGGTCCAGTTCAGAGCAAGCCATTAAATTGAAGCAATCTACACCAGTTCGCAGTGTCAAACATCTTTCTCTTCATTCGGTCGGGTTGTGGTCAGCTCATCCCTAGCCCCCGTGGACTAGGTCAGCAGGCACTAACTGTAGGCTCAGGAGTCCACACAACTCCCTACACTTCAGACCATCTATCCCCATCTCTCTCTCATCCCTAGCCCATGGGTGCCAATTGGTGCCAATGGAACATATCCAAACTCAGTCCATCTCTTCATTGCTGCACCTCCCCCACTTCCATTCATTGTGTGGTCCCAGGTGGTCACCTCAAGCAAGCATATCAGGCTGTCTACTTGCTGGGTCCCTTTAACTTCCAGTCCTGGAAGAGTGTTCTTCTGATGGGCACAGACTTTACCTGTCTTGATGCATCCAACTGCAAACCACTTGCTCAAAATTCAAAAAGCAAAAAAGTCTTGTTTTTTCTGCAGGCCACTTCTTCAGATGAAAATTTCCTGCTCTCTCAGCAGTTCTGAGGGGGTCAGCATGTCTTTCAAACGCAAATTTCCTGACTCCTGACTTTCTGGGTGAGGCTCAGTTTTTTTTTTGTTTTTTTTTTTTAATTGTTGTAGTTTAAATGAAGTTTACATTTCAAGTTAGTCTCCCATACAAAAATTTATAGATACATTGTTATGTGACCATAATTGTTCTCACCTTACTGTGACAGCATGCTCCCCCTTTCCACCTGATCCCCCATGTCCATTCAGCCAGCTCCTAACCCTCTCTGCCTTCCCATCCCACCTCCAGACAGAAGCTGCCCGTTTAGTCTCTTGTATCTACTTGAGCTAAGAGGTACATTCCTCATGAGTATCACTTTATGTCCCACTGTCCAGCACAATCTCTGTCTGAAGAGTTGGTCTTGGAAATTATTTTAGTTCTAGGCTGATAGAGAATCAAGGGGCCATGCTTTCCGGGGTAACTCCAGTTTCAGTCAGACCACTAAGTCTGGTCTTCTTACTAGAATTTGAGTTCTGCACCCTACCTTTCTCCTGCTCCATCGGGACTCTCTGTTGTGTTCCCTGTCAGGGCAGTCATTGGTGGTAGCCAGGCACCATCTAGTTCTTCTGGTCTCAGGCTGATGAAGTCTCTGGTTTATGTGGCCCTTTCTGTCTCTTGGGCTAATACCTTCTTTGTGTGTTTGGTGTTCTTCATTCTTTACTCCAGGCAGTTGGGACCAAGTTATGCATCTTAGATGGCCACTTGCAAGCTTTTAAGACCCCATACACCACTCACTGAGGTAGGATGCAGAACATTTTCTTAATCAGCTTTGTTATGCCAGTTGACCTAAACGTCCCCTGAAAGCATGGTCCTCAGATCCTTACCCCTGCTACCATGTCCCTCAAAATGTTTGATTGTATTCAAGAAACTTCTTAGCTTTGGTTTAGTCCAGTTGTGCTGGCTTCCCCTGTAGTGTGTGCTGTCCTTCCCTTCACCTAAGATAATTCTTGTCTACTGTCTAGTTAGTGAATAACACTCACCCTCTCTCCCCACCCTCATAACCATCAAAGAATGTTTTCTTCTGTGTTTAAACCTTTTCTTGAGTTCTTAGAATAGTAGTCTTATACAATATTTGTCCTTCTGTGACTGACGAAATTCATTCAGCATAATGTCCTCCAGATTCCTCCAGGGTATGTTTCACAGCTTCATCATTGTTCTTTATCATTGCTTAGTATTCCATTGTGTCAATATATCATAATTTGTTTATCCATTTGTCTGCTGATGGGTACCTAGGTTGTTTCCATCTTTTTGCGATTGTGAACAGTGCTGCAATGAACATGGGTGTGCATATATCTATTCCTGTGATGGCTCTTATTTCTCTAGGATATACTCCAAGGAGCAGGATAGCTGGATCGTATGGTATTTCTATTTCTAGCTTTTTACAGGAAGTGCCATATCGATTTCCAAAGTGGTTGTACCATTTTACATTCCCACCAACAGTGTATAAGTGTTCCAGTCTCTCCACCATCTCCCCAGCATTTGTTAGTTAGTGTTTTATGGATTAATGCTAGCCTTGTTGGGGTGAGATGATATCTCATTGTAGTTTTGATCTGCATTTCTCTAATGGCTAATGATCGTGAGCATTTTCTTCATGTGTTTGTTAGCTGCTTGAAAATCTTCCTTGGTGAAGCGCCTGTTCACATCCTTTGCCCATTTTTTAATTGGGTTATTTGTCTTTTTGTTGTTGAGGTTTTTCAGTATCTTGTAGATTTTAGACGTTAGATGCTGATAAGATTTGTCATAGCCAAATTTTTTTCCAAGTCTGTAGGTTGTCTTTTGACTCTTTTGGTGAAGTCTTCTGATGAGAGTTAAGTGTTGGATTTTTAGGAGTTCCCATTTATCTAGTCTCTATTCTGGTGATTGCACATTGTTACTTATGGTTCTTATTGTGTTTATGCCATGTATTAGGGCTCCTAGTGTTGTCCCTGTTTTTTCTTCCATCATCTTTGTTGTTTTCAATTTTATATTTAAGTCTTTGATGCAATTTGAATTAGTTTTTCTGCATGGTGTGAGGTATGCATCTTGTTTCAGTTTTTTGCAAATGGATATCCAGTTATGCCAGCACCATTTGTTAAAGAGACTCTCTTTTCCCTGACTAATGGACTTCAGGACTTTGTCAAATATCAGCTGCTCGTAGGTGGATGAATTTATGTCTGGATTCTCAATTCTCTTCCATTGGTCTATACAACTGTTGTTGTACCAGCATCAGGCTGTTTTGACTACCATGGCTATATAATAGGTTCTAAAATAAGGTAGTGTGAGGCCTCCCACTTTGTTCTTCTTCTTGAGTAATGCTTTACATAGTCAGGGCCTCTTCCCTTTCCATATGAAGTTGGTGATGTATTTCTCCATCTCATTAAAAAATGCTGTTGGAATTTGGATTGGGAGTGCATTGTGTCTGTAGATCGCTTTGGGTAGAATTGACATATTCACAATGTTCAATCTTCCTATCCATGAACAAGGTATGTTTTTCCACCTATGCAGGTCTCTTGGTTTCCTGCAGTAGTGTCTTGTAGTTTTCATTGCATAGGACTTTTACATCTCTGGTTAGATTTATTCCTAAATGTTTTATCTTCTTGGTGACTACTGTAAATGGTATTGTTTTGGTGATTTCTTCTTCGAGGTTCTTTTTGTTGGTGTAAAGGAATCCAACTGATTTTTGTATGTTTATCTTGTATCCTGAAACTTTGCTGAAATCTTCTATTAGTTCCAGTAGTTTTCTTGTGGAT
>NW_004443974.1:609131-621248 GCF_000243295.1 Trichechus manatus latirostris
GACTAATATTGCCACTCCTGCTCTTTTTTGAGTGTTGTTTGCTTGATATATTTTTTTCCATCCTTTGAGTTTTAGTTTGTTTGTGTCTTTAAGTCTAAGGTGTGTCTCTTGCAAGCAGCATATAGACGGATCTTGTTTTTTTTATCCATTCTGCCACTCTCTGTTTATTGGTGCATTTACTCCATTTACATTCAGTGTAATTATTGATAGGTATGAGCTTAGTGCTGTAATTTTGATGTCTTTTTTGTGTGTTGTTCACAGTTTCTTTGTTCCACTTAATTTTTTGTGCTGCGTAGTTTTTCTTTATGTATTTTCTTTTCATCTTTTTCATTGTTGACTTGTGTTTGCTTAGTATTTATATTTTTCTAGTTTTTTTTAAATTTGATTTGTAGGATTGTTAGTTTTCTTTGTGGTTACCTAATATTTACCTCTATTTTTCAAATTTTATACCAGCCTTTTATTTCTTTATATCTGCTCGACTTCCTCTCCATATGCAAAGTCTATGCCTACATTTTTTTAGTCCCTCTTTTTTGTTTTAATGTTGTCATCTTTTACATTTTGACATCTGTTTCCTTATTTTCAGTGTTTTAGCTTTGATTTATTTTTTGACTTCCCTATCTGGGTTGGTATCTGGTTGCTCTGTCCTGTGTTCTAGTCTTAGGTTGTTATCTGATGTTACTGATTTTCTAACTGGAGGACTCCCTTTAGTATTTCTTGTAATTTTGGTTTGGTTTTTTCAAATTCCCTAAACTTTTGTTTATCTGGAAATGCCCTAATTTTGCCATCATATTTGAGAGACTGTTTTGCTGGATATAGAATTCTTGGCTGGCAGTTATTTTTCCTTCAAGGCTTTATATATGTCATCCCATTGCCTTTTTGCCCGCATGGTTTCTGCTGACTAGTCCGAGCTTATTCTTATTGACTCGCTGTTGTAGATGACTTTTTGTTTATTCTTAGCCACTCTTAAAATTCTCTCTTTATCTTTGGTTTTAGCAAGTTTGATTATAACATGTCTTGGTGACTTTCTTTTGGGATCTACCTTATGTGGGGTTCAATGAGCATCTTGGATAGATATCTTGTCATCTTTTATATCAGAGATATCAGAGAATGTTTTTGCCAACAAATCAACAATTCTCTCTGTATTTTCTGTTCTCCAAGCCCCCACCCCCACCACCCAGTCGTTCTGGTACTCCAATCACTCGTAGGTTATTCCTCTTGATAGAGTCCCACATAATTTTCAGGGTTTCTTTATTTTTTTAAATCCTTTTATCAATTTTTCCTCAAATAAGTTGCTGTCAAGTGCTTTATCTTCATTCTCACTAATTCTGACTTCCACTGCCTCAATTCTGCTCTTATGACTTTCTATTGAGTTATCTAATTCTGAAATTTTATTGTTAATCTTCTGGATTTCTGATTACTGTCTCTCTGTGGATTCTTGCAGCCTGTTAAATTTGTCACTATGCTCTTCTCTAATTCTTTTTAATTTCCTCTATTGCATGTTCTGCATTTTGCTTAATTTCCTTCCTAATTTCTTGAAGAGTTCTATATATTAATCTTTCATATTCTGCCTCCAGTAATTCCAAGAGATTTTCCTTCTCTGGAAAACTTCTAGATTCTTTATTTTGGGAGCTTGCTGAAGCCATCATGGTATTGCCTCTTTATGTGATTTGATATTGACTGTTGCCTCTGAGCCATCAACAAGTTATTATATTTATTTATTTTATGTTTGCTTACTGTGTCCTAGCTTCTTGTTTTCTTTTGATAGCCCAAATAGGCTGCTCGTATGAGCTAGTTTGATTATTTGCACCTTTGAAGCTCTAATGTCCTGTCAGCAGGTGGTTAGATCTGTTACTAGGTATGTGAGCTCAGGAGTCCACCCACTCCTCCTGCATGGATTCAGCTCAGGTGACCAGGTAGATAGCCACTGAGTGTGTGGTGTAGACTCTCACCTACAGTCCTTGACAGGCATGGGTGATTGGTGTAGGCACAGGCATCTAGCTGCAGCAGGGGGACACACTCTGAGCAAAGCAGGGGATTGACAGCCACCCCAGAGTGTCCAGGAGGAAGGAATGCCCCTTTTCCCTGGAGCATGTAGGTGGGTGGGTTTTCCAGCCAAACTATGAGCACCCAGTGCTGTTGGCTGTAAGGACTGGGAGGCACCTCTTATTCTTGGGCCCCTATCACAGGTGGCTAGGTGGTGTGGGTGGAGCCCCCAGTCCTCAGGCCCCTGATGTCGGTAGGTGACGACCCTGCTTAATGGGCAGAGCAGTGTCAAATGTCATGAACCTGCCACTTCACAGCTGAAACAATTCAAGTTACACTTCAGGTATATACCCGGTTGTACTGTGGTAATGAGGGCCTATGCTGTTGAAATGGGCCCACAGATGTTTCTGCAGGGGGAAAGGCACTCAAATTCCGTGTATCCCTTATGCCTGTAACTAGGCAAATGACCTGTGACAACCCTGGGTTCCTGGCTTAGGGGAGCCGGCAGTTTATTTTTTCCCCTGTTTGTTAATTTGTTCACTCTCCAAGGCCAGGAGAATGGCTCAGGGTGTGTGATGAATCCTACTTCTGGTCCAGGGGAATTGGCAATTGCTGAAGCTGGTCCTGGACCCAGTGCGGAGCAGGGAGCGGGGTGGGTAAATGGGACAGATTTTGATCCGTGCAGTAGGCTGTACGCAAGTACTTATCTTTCGCCGAGGCTGGGCTGCTTCTCTCTGGTTGTGGGTGGCTGAGTATACTCTCTGCGGCTGGGTCTTTCCTGGTGTGGAATACTCCTCCCGTGTACCGCTTCTTGCCTGCCTCGCGGCTCACCCAGGAGCTGCTCAGGCCTGAAGGGCTCGGGCTCTCTCTGGGTGAGGTCTGGCAACTCCTGGGTGCTTCCAAACCATCCCTCCCTCCCCCTGCCACTCAGTCCAGTTCCTCAACTTTGCCTTAGTTGTTCAGGGCTCTTAGATTGTCATATATAAGTGATTCACTTGTGTTTTGGGGTCTTTGTTGTAAGAGGGTCCACCGGAAGCATCTGACTACTCCACCACCCTGGGCCTGCCTCCCGGGGCTCAGGTTTTTGACCTAAGCCCCCAATACACTATACTGAAGTCTACGGCATTCAAACCAATAGCCTGTGTTTCTTTTGGGCAAATCCAAGCTCTCCTTTTAGCATATCCAAACAAGAATTTGTTGGAAGCAAAGTTACATGTTCTCTGTAATCTATAACATCCAATATTAATTTCCATCATTCTTTTTATATCTGTTTTACAACACTAGATAGGAGAAACATTCAATATCTATAGTACATTCAAATAACGCATAAACCATTTTAAAACATTCCAGTTTCATCTTCTCTTCTCCAAACTTTGGCTATGTTCCCATTCATATGCATATGGCCTTGGCATCTATCTGAGTGGAGCCAGAAGACCCTGGCCCACTATCAATCATCTTGTTTAACCAGCCTGGCTTTTGCCTCAGGCCACTCCACATGAGGCTTTTCTCTACTCAGCCGCAATACAACATCTCTTACTTTCCTTTCAGCCATCACAAACAACAAAAATCAAAGTAACAGTGGCAGGGCCAAGATGGCAGAATAGTCAGATGCTTCCTGTTGTCCCTCTTACAACAAAGACCCAAAAACACAAGTGAATTGATTACATATGACAGTCTAGGAGCCCTGATCATCAAAGACAAAGCTGAAGAGTCAGACTGAGTGGCAGGGGTAAGGAGAGACAATTCAAAAGCAGTGGAGAAATACCAGTCGCGTGGTTGCCAGCACCCTGCTGGCTGAGTCAGCCGGCGCATGCACGCTGAGGTGAGCAGAAGCGTTCTGGATGTGTCTCAGAGAAATAAATGAAATAGAGAATAGAAAAACAATTGAAAGAGTCAACAAGACCAAAAGTTAGTTCTTTGAAAAGATCGACAAAATCAACAATCCATTGGCCAAACTGACAAAAGAAAAACAGGAGAGGAAGAAAACAACCCAAATAAGAAACAAGATGAGTGATATCACGGCAGACCCAACTGAAATAAAAAGAATCATAAGAGAATACTATGAAAAATTGTACTCCAACAAATTTGAAAACCTAGAAGAAATGGACAAATTTCTAGAAACACACTACCTACCTAAAGTAACACAAACAGAGGTTAAAAAAAAAAAAAACTAAATAAACCCATAACAAAAGAAGATATTTAAGAAGTAATTTAAAAAAAAAAAAAGTCCAACCAAAAAAAAAACCCTGACCCAGACGGCTTCACTGGCAAATTCTACCACACTTTCAGAGAAGAGTTAACACCAGCACTACTAAGGTATTTCAGAGCATAGAAAAGGAAGGAATACTCTCAAACTCATTCTATGAAGCCAGCATAACCCTGATACCAAAGCCAGGTAAAGACATCACAAAAAAAGAAAATTATAGACCAATATCCCTCATGAACATAGACACAAAAATTCTCAACAAAATTCTAGTCAATAGAATTCAACAGCATATCAAAAAAAAATTCAACATGACCAAGTAGGAATCATACCAGGTATGCAGGGATGGTTCAACAGTAGAAAATCAATCGATGTAATCCATCACATAAATAAAACAAAAGATAAGAACCACAGGATCTTATCAATTGATGCAGAAAAGGCTTGAAAAAATCCAACACCCACTGCTGATAAAAACTCCCAGCAAAACAGGAGTAGATAGGAAATTCCTGGACATAACAAAGGGCATTTACACAGAGCCAACAGCCAGCATCATTCTAAATTGAGAGAGACTGAAAGCCTTCCCCTTGAAAATGGGAACCAGACAAGGATGCCCTTTATCACCAGTCTTATTCAACAATGTGCTGGAGGTCCTATCCAGAACAATAAGGCAAGAAAAACAAATAAAGTGCATCCAAATTGGTAAAGAAGAAATAAAAGTATCCCTATTCACAGATGACATGATCTTATACAAAAAAAATCCCAAAGAATCCACAAGAAAACTACTGGAACTAATAGAAGATTTCAGCAAAGTATCAGGATACAAGACAAACATACAAAAATCAGTTGGATTCTTCCACACCAGCAAAGAGAACTTCAAAAAGGAAATCACCAAATCAATACCATTTACAATAACGCCCAAGAAGATTAAATACTTAGGAATAAATCTAGCCAGAGATGTAAAAGACCTATACAATGAAAACTACAAGATACTACTGCAAGAAACCAAAAGAGACCTGCATAGGTGGAAAAACGTACCTTGCTCATGGATAGGAAGACTCAACATTGTGAAAATGTCAATTCTACCCAAAGCGATTTACAGAAACAATGCAATCCCAATCCAAATTGCAATGATATTTTTTAACAAGATAGAGAAACAAATCACCAACTTCATATGGAAAGGAAAGAGGCCCCGGATAAGTACAGCATTACTCAAGAAGAAGAACAAAGTGGGAGGCCTCACACTACCTGGTTTGAGAACATATTATACCATCACAGTAGTTAAAACAGCTGGTACTGGTACAACAACAGACACATAGACCAACGGAGCAGAACTGAGAACACAGATGTAAATCCATCTTCCTATGAGCAGCTGGTATTTGACAGAGGCTCAAAGTCTGTTAAATGGGGAAAAGACAGTCTCTTTAACAAACAGTGCTGGCATAACTGGTTATCTATCTGCAAAAAAAAGAAACAGGACTCATACCTCATGCCGTGCACAAAAACTAACTCAAAATGGATCAAAGACCTCAATATAAAATCTAAAATGATAAAGATCATGTAAGAAAATATAGAGACAATGCTAGGAGCCCTAACAGCATAAATAGTATACAAACCATAACACCAGAAGAGAAACTAGATACTGGGAGATCTTCAAAACCAAACACTTATGCTCTTCAAAACACTTCACCAGGACTTCTGAGAAACATGGCACTGTAGTCAGAAGCACCATGCTGTCTCTCTGCAGGAAAGATCAGAAAAACTAAGTCAAACAGAGTCACACATAAATCCTGAAACACTAAGCATCAAATGAAGAGATAAAGAACTCAGCCAAGCACCGAATTGAAAAAAAAAACTGATGAACAGAAAGCAAGGCGTGATACATGCAGAGGTCCCATATCAGCTACCGCAGCACAGATCCACCATCTTGGACTCCTATCGGAGATCAGCGAACCAGGGGGTATGAGAAAGCAGCTTCACGGAGCTTCCAGCAGGAGATAGAACAACCGCTAACCAGCGATACAGGCTTTCCTACCACCATCCTTCTTCAACCCCACTTAGCATTGTCTGCTTCCTGCAGTCACAGTCTCTTGGCCAGGAAACACCAGCTTCACCTTGGTGTCATGTGGATTCCACTCACCCACACTGGCCGGCTCCCTGAGTGCCTTTTATTGGCTGCTGGTGTTGCTTTTTTCCGCTTCTTTAGATTTCTTCCTTACCTCTCACCTCCTCCCCCTCCTTTTTCTCAAATACCTGGCTCCATGCACCATCTTTGCTTCTTCCTGGAAGGCTGTAAAACACCACTTGACTGTGAAACTGCTTCCCAGCCCTTGCCACCATGCTGGTGGGACCTTTGGGGCTTTTTTGTTTGTTTGTTTGTTGGGTCTGATTTGTTCTGCTTCGATTTGTTTGTTTGTTTTCTTTTTCTTTTCTCACCTTGGGAGCCCCTTCTAGCTGGCAGTACCACATGGCTTGGAAGCGACTCCCTTACTCTGTGCAGATGTACAGAGACATCCTTGGGGGTGTTTCTTTTTTCTTGTTTTTGTTTGTTTCTTTGCTTTGTTTTCTTATCTCTCTTATCCTTTTTTCTCCTTCTTCATTTCCAGTTTCTTGAATTATTCATTTTTTCTTTTACACTTTTTCTTTTTTTCCCATTTTTGTTTCTCCTCATTTCTTAGTCACTCATCTCTCCACTCCAATAGCAAGCTCCCTTAGCACTCTTTATTGTTTGTGAGTATGTTTTTCACTCCTGTTCCTCTCTCCTCTCGCTCACCTTTTCCATACCCATCTTAGCTCCACACATCACAATCTACCCCCTCCTTCCTGCCTACCTGCACTGTGTGTTGAACATTCACTCCCAAGCAGCACAGACACGGCTACTGGAATCTGCCCTGCACTGATTCCTGGTCCACACTGGCAGCCCTGGTACATACCACAAACAACCCAACCCAGCAAATCCCCTTCAGCTGGACCTGCTCTGATGTACCATACCTGAGTGGCTAACCCTACCCACTGGAGAAGAATGTGAAAAGTATCATGCTCACAGACAAGCAAACAACAAAGAACGCACAGCCTGCCTGCTCAGACATAACAAAATAAAACAAAAAATCAAGCAAAACAAGCAAAATCTACAATCAAACAATGAGGAAAATAATCACTGAATGCCATGAAGACAGCAGACAATATCAAAACATTTACAAGAACAGGACAGAATGGTTCCAATAGGCATCCAAAATAAAACACCAGATGACATTCCAGTAGACAAAAAGGCACTAGAATTAACTTACAGGGAATTCAAATCTCTAATATTTAGAATTATCTAAGAGTTGAAGCAAAATGCAGACAAAAATGGGGAAAAAATAGACAAATTCATGGAAAAGACAGACAAATTCATGGAAAATACAGACAAAAAATGGAAGAATTCAAGAAAATATTACAGGAACAAAATGCTAAAATAAATTCACAACTAGAAATCATACAAAAACAACAATTAGAAATCCAAAAGATAAACAACAAGATTTCAGAAATGGACAGTGTCATAGAAGGGCTGAGGAGCAGGGTTGAAATGATGGAAGATAAGATCAGTGAAATTGAAGACAAACACTTGGATACAACACTTCTTGAGGAAAAATCAGAAAACAGAGCAAAGAAAAATGATGAAACCCTCAGAACTATGTGGGATACAATCAAAAGCAAAAATCTTCGAGTAATCAGAGTTCCAGAACAGGGGGAGAAAACGGAAAACACAGAGAGGATCATTGATGAATTGCTGACAGAAAACTTCCCTAATATCATGAAAGATGAAAAACTGACCATCCAAGAAGCTCAACAAACCCCATATAGGATAGACCCCAAAAGAAAATCACTAAGGCATATCGTAATCACACTTGCTAAAACCAAAGACAAACAAAGAATCCTGAGAGCAGCTTGAGAAAAAAGAGGAGAACCAATAAGACTAAACTCGGATTATTCGGCAGAAACCATGCAAGCAAGAAGGTAAATGGGATGACATATAAAAAAACATGAAAGGAAAAAAATTGCCAGCCAAGAATAATATATCCTGCAAAACTCTCATTCATATATGATGGTGAAATTAAGACATTTCCAGATAAACAGAAATTAAGAAACTATGTAAAAACCAAACCAAATTTACAATAATTATTAAAAGAAGTCCTTCGTTCTGTGAACAAACAACATCAGACCACAGGATGAATCTAGGACACAGGAACGTACCAGACAGATACCAACCTAGGAAATGAACTCTCAAGGACAATCCAAAACCAAAAGAATCAAAATATGGAACCAGAGAGGTTAATCCGTAAATGACAACAACATCGGAACAATAAAAGAGGGAATAAAAGGTGTAGCTATAGAACCTTCTAATGAAGAGGAAAGCAAGGCAATACCAAGTAATAATAGACTGGTTCAAACCTAGGAAGATAAAGGTAAATTTCGAGGTAACCAAAAAGAAAGTTAAAAAACCTACTCTTCAAAATAAGGAAGAAAAACATAAAGTCTGAGCAAAAACAAAATCTACAAAAACAAAAGAAATGAAAAAACAATCCACAAATGAAAGGAATTCAGCAAAGAAGGGTAAGGGCAACAAAGAAAATGTCAGCACCACAAAAAAAGCACTACAAAATAACAGCAATAAACTCACAGCTATCAGTAATTACACTGAACGTAAGTGGACTAAATGTATCCATAAAGAGACAGAGAGTGATACAGTGGATTAAAAAAAATAGGATCCATCAATATGCTGTCTACAAGAGACACAACTTAGAAACAAAGACAAAAATTTATTAAAAATCAAAGGATGGAAAAAATATATCAAGAAAACAGCCACTAAAAAAGAGAAGGAGTGGCAATACTAATTTCAGATAAAGTAGACTTTAAAACAAAATCCACCATAAAAGACAAAGAAGGACACTATAGAATGATTAAAGGGACAATCCATCATGAAGATGTAACCATAATAAACATCTACGCATCCAATGACAGGGCACCAAAATACATAAAACAAACTCTAAAAGCACTGAAAAGAGAAATTGACAGTTCCACAATAATAGTAGGAGACTTCAACACATCACTCTTAGTAAGGGACAGAACCTCTAGAAAGACACTCAACAAAGATACAGAAGAAATAAAGGGCACAATCAGCCAACTTGAACTCATAGGCATGTACAGAACTCTCCATGCAAGAGCTGCAAGTACGCATTCTTTTCCAATGCACATGAAATGTTCTCCAGAACAGACCACATCTTAGTCCACAGAGCAACCCTCAACAAAATCCAAAACACTGACATAATACAAAGTATCTTCTCTGACCACAACACCATCAAGGTAGAAACTAACAACAGGAAGAACAAGGGAAAAAAAATCAATTCATGTAAAATAAATAATACTTTGCTTACAAACCACTGGGTAATAGAAGACATCAGAGATGGAATCAAAAAAATTCTAGAATCAGACAAGAATGAAAACACGTCATACCAAAACCTTTGGGACACAGCAAAGGCAGTCCTCAGAGGACAATTTATAGCAATAGCTGCACACGTCAAAAAAGAAGAAAGGGACAAAATCAAAACATTAACTACACAACTTGAACAAATAGAAAGAGAACAGAAAAAAGGCCCACAGCCACCAGAAGAAAGGAAATAATAAATATCAGCACAGAAATAAATGAAATAGAGACTAGAAAAACAACAGAAAGAATCAACAAAACCAACAGTTAGGTCTTTGAAAGGATCCACAAAATCGACAAAACACTGGCCAAACTGACAAAAGAAAAACAGAAGAGGATACAAATAACACAAATAAGAAATGAAACGGGGGAGATTACAACAGACCCAAATGAAATAAAAACTATCATAACAGAGTATTATGAAAAACTATACCCCAACAAATTTGAAAACCTAGAGGAAATGGATAAATTTCTAGAACTACACTACCTACCGAAACTGACACAAAGTAATGTTGAAAATCTGAACAGACCCATAATAAGAGAAGAGATTGAAAAGGTAATTTTAAAAACTCCCAACCAAAAAAAGCCCTGGCCCAGATGGCTTCACTGGAGAATTCTACCACACATTCAGAGAAGACCTTATACCAGTACAATACAAACTATTTCAGAACGTAGAAAAGGAAGCAACACTTCCAAATTCATTCTATGAAGCCAGCATAACCCTGATACCAAAACAAGGTGAAGATGCCACAAAAAAAGAAAATTATAAACCAATATCTCTCATGAATATAGATGCAAAAATTCTCAATAAAACTCTAGCCAATAGAATTCAGCATCATATCAAAAAAATAATACACCATGATGAAGTAGGATTCATACCAGGTATGCAAGAATGGTTCAACATTAGAAAATCAATCAATGTACTCCACAACATAAATAAAAGGAAAGAAAAGAATCACATGATTAGAGGCATGGTCAACATGGAGGACTAGCTTCCTATATCCCTCTTACTACAAAGACCTGGAAAAACAAGTGATTTGATTCTATATGAACATCTGGCAGCCCGGAACAAGGCAAGGTTAAGAAATCCATCTGGGTACTACCAGAGAGGAACACCATTTGGAAGAGTTAAGGAGCGTTAGAGCTGCGGTGGTGACACAGCAGAGACACAGCCATGCCGGGCCGCGGTGAAGCAGGCAAACAGCTGTGCTGTGCGCGCACTCGAGAACCAGTTTCCACATCAAGAGAGACCCGGCAGCAGAGATTCTGCTTGGACACTCCGAACCATGGAAGAGCAGCTCCCAAGAGGCTAGGATAAGTACATGTGTGCAGCATGTTGCAGCGAGTAAAAAAAAAACAAAAAAAGTGCATTTGGGAAAAACCTCACTCCCTTTTACCTCCTACCTTGCACTCTGCACTGGATTTGGGAAAAACCTCTCTCCCTTTTTCCTCCTATCTCTGCGCTGTGCACGGGATTTGGGAAAAACCTGTCTTCCTTTTACCGCCTCCCTCCCCGCTCTGTACCGGAAGTCCACTGGGCCGGAAATGGATCCAAAAAGGTGCCCTGCCCCATTCTCCTGGCCTTGGAAAGGGAACAAATAACCTGCTGGCTCCCCTAGGCCAGGAACACAGGGTTGGCACAATTCCTTTGCTGGCCATAGAAATCAGGGGTCCACAGACTCTGAGTGCCATACACCCCTGTATAGACTTGTGGGGACCCATCTCAACAGTGTTAACCCTCACTACCACAGTACAACAGGGCAAACATCTGAAGTTTAACTTCAACGGCTTCATCTGTGAAAGGGAAGATTTGTGATCCTCGAAACAGCCCTGGCCCTCAAGTCAGCACTTTTATCGATCTGCAGAAGGGTCTTGAGGACTGGTGGTAGTTCCTAAAGTGCCTAGTCACCTGCTTCAGGAGTCCAAGAAAAAGTGGTGGTCTCGAGTCTTTGCAGCCAACATAGTGCAGTGCTCTTAGCCCGGCTGCAAAACTCACCTACCTATTCACCCTAGAGAATAGGGACACACGTTTCTTTCAGACTCTCAGGGACAGCCATCGGCCCCCAGCCTGGCTCAGTGCGTGATCCCCTACTACAGCCAGAGTCCAGTGCCTGCACCAATCACCCATGCATCTCTAGGACTGGGGGTGAGAACCTACATCACACACTTGGAGATCGACTGCCTGCACACCCGGGCTGATCCCATATAGGAAATTTTAACGAACTCCGGTGTGCACATACTTACAGAACCAACTACTTGGTGACAGGACATTAGAGATCAAAAGATATCAAAAATCAAACTAGTGCACACAAGCAGCCTATCTGGGCATATCAAAACAAAACAAAATAAGAAGCTAGGTCTCACTAAGCAAACACAAAATAAAATTATAATAAATAATTGATGGCTCGGAGACAACCGTCAACATCAAGTCACATAAAGAGGCAGTCCATGATGGCTTCAGCAAGCTCCC
>NW_004443974.1:626973-628213 GCF_000243295.1 Trichechus manatus latirostris
GGAGCAGTAGAACGATGGGATGCAGAACTCAAATACTAGTAAGAAGACCAGACTTAATGGTCTAAGACTGGAGGCGCCCCAGAATGCATGGCCCCTTGTCTCTCCATCACCCCAGAACTAAAACAATTTCCAATGCCAACTCTTCAGACAGGGATTGGACTGGACTGTGGGACATAAAGTGATACTCATCAATAATGTGCCTCTTAGACAAGTAGGTATAGGAGACCAAAGGGGCAGCTTCTGTCCAGAGGTTAGAGGGGAAGGCAGAGAGAGTTAGGAGCTGGTTGAATGTTCATGGGAAATCAGAGGCTGAAGGGAGGAGTGTGCTGTCTCAGAATGGGGTGAGCAGTTGGGGTCTCATAACAATGTGTGCTAAAAAAAAATTCTGTATGGGAGACTAACTTGAAATGTAAACTTCATTTAAGTACATCAGTAAAAAACAAACCACAAAAAAAAATCACATGATTGTCTCAATGATGCAGAAAAGACATTCCACAAAGTCCAACACCCATTCCTGGTAATAACTCTCAATAAAATAGGTACAGAAGGGAAATTCCTCAACATAAAAAAGGGCATCTATGCAAAACCAATGACCAACATCATTCTTCATGGAGAGAGGCTGAAAACATTCCCTTTGAGAACAGAAAAAAGACAAGGATGCCCTTTATCACCACTCTTATGTAATATTGTGCTGGAAGCCATAGCTAGAGCAATAAGACAAGAAAAAGAAATAAAGGGCTTTCAAATTGGTAATGAAGAAGTTAAACTGTCCCTGTTAGCAGATGATATACTATACATAGAAAACCCTAAAGACTCCACAAGAAAACAGCTGGAACTAATGGATTGAGCAGAATAGCAGGTTACAAGATAAACATACAAAAATCAGTTCGATTCCTAGACACCAATAAAGAGAACAATGTAAAGGAGATCAGGTAAACAATACCATTTATAACAGTCCCTAAAAAAATAAAATACTTAGTAATAAAATCTAACCAGGGACGTAAAAGACCTATACAAAGAAAACTACAAAACACTACTGCAAGAAACACAAAGAGATTTACATAAAAGGAAAAACATACCATGCTCATGGATAGGTAGAATCAACATTGTGAAAATGACAATTCTACCCAAAGCAATTTAGAAATACAATGCAATCCTGATCCAAATACCAACAACATTCTTTAAAGAGATGGAAAAATGAATCATTAACTTTATATGGAAAGCGAAGAAACCCCAAATA
>NW_004443974.1:628917-635716 GCF_000243295.1 Trichechus manatus latirostris
CACATGAGGAAATGCTCGTGATCACTAGCCATTAGAGAAATGCAAATCAAAGCCACAATGAGATACCATCTCACCCTGGCATTACTGCAGTAATCAAAAAAACTGGAAGTAACAAATATTGGAGAGGCTGTGGGGAGATCGCAACTCTTATGCACTGCTGAGAGGAATGCAAAATGATACAACCATTTTGGAAAATTATATGGCACTTCCTTAGAAAGCTAGACATAGAAATACGATACGATCCAGCAATCCCACTCCTAGGAATATAACCCAGGGAAATAAGAGCCGTCACACGAATATACATATGCACACCCATGTTCACTACAGCATTGTTCACAATAGCAAAAAATGGAAACAACCTAGATAACCGTCAACAGATGAATGGATACACAGACTATGGTACATACACACAATGCAGTATTATGCAACGATAAAGAACAACAATGAAATTTGTGAAGCACTTCATAACATGAATGAAACTGCAGGACATTATGCTGAGTGAAATAAGCCCATCACAAAAGGACAAATATTGTATGAGACCACTAGTTTAAAAACTCATGAAAAGGTTTACACACAAAAAGAAACAATCTTTGAAGGTTACGAGGGATGGGAGGGTTGTCAGGGGTGAATACTAAATAGACAAGTGGTAAATTTGGTGAAAGGTAAGACCGTAGGCAATACTGGGGAAGCCAGAACAACTTGTACAAGGCAAGGTCATGGAAGCTCCACAGATACATCCAAACTTCCCTAGGGACTGAATTGCTGGGCAGAGGGCTGTGGGGACCATGGTCTTGGGGAACATCTAGCTCAATGGGCATGACACAGCTTATAAAGACAATGCTGTACATTCTACCTTGGTAAGTAGCGTCTGGGGTCTTAAAAGCCTATGAGCAACCATCTAAAATACTCCACTGGTCTCACCAGTTCATTCTCAGCAAGGGAGAATGAAGAAAACAAGATACAAAGGAAAGATTAGTCCAAAGGACTAATGGACCACAACTACCATGGCCTCGAGGAGACCGAGTCCAGTACAACTAGATGGTGCCCAGCTACCACCGCTAACTGCTCTGACAAGGATCACAACAGAGGGTCCCATACAGAGCTGGAGAAAAATGTAGAACAAAATTCTAACTCACAATAAAAGACCAGACTTACTGGCCTGACAGAGACTGGAGAAACCCCAAGAGTATGGCCCCCTGACACCCTTAGCTCAGTAATGAAGTCACTCCCAATGTTCACCCTTCAACCAAAGATTAGACTTCCCCATAAAACAAAATGAGACTAATGCGGCACAACAGTCCGGGGGGCACTAGAAGGCAGGAGGGGACAGGACAGCTGGTGATGGGGAACCCAAGGTCCAGAAGGGAGAGTGTTGTCATGGGGTTGTTAACCAATGTCATAAAACAATATGTGTACTAATTGCTTAATGAGAAACTATTTGTTCTCTAAACCTTCATCTAAAGTACAGTTTAAAAAAAGGAAAACAGTGCCTAGCATGTAACTTACGTATTAATATTTTAAGCATCTATTGACATATTTGTTTTTCTGTGATTAAGAATCCCATACTGAAAACATGAAACTCTTTAAGACAATGTAACACAGTAATGATCAGCCAGGGGCAGATATAATTTTATTGGACACATAATTTATACAAATTTAGGAACTCTTGTTTGTTTGTTTTTTAATAGTGCTTTAAGTGAAAGTTTACAGTTCAGTCAGTTCTCATACAAAAAATTTATACACATATTACTATGTGACCCTAGCTGCTCCCCCTACAATGTGACAGCACACTCCTCCTTTCCACCCTGGATTTCCCGTTTCCATTCAACCAGCTCCTGTCCCTTTTTGCCTTCTCATCTCACCTCCGGACAGGAGCTGCCCATTTAGTCTCATGTATCTACTTGAGCTAAGAATCACTCCTCTTCACAAGTATCATTTTATGTCCCATAGTCCAGTCTAATCTTTGAAGAGTTGGCTTTGGGAATGGTTTCTGGGCTAATGGGGGCCATGTCTTCTGGGGTTCCTCCAGTCTCAGTCAGACCATTAAGTCTGGTCTTTTTACGAGAATTTGAGTTCTGCACGCTACCTTTCTCCTGCTCCATCGGGGACTCTCTGTTGTGTTCCCTGTCAGGGAAGTCATTGGTGGTAGCCAGGCACCACCTAGTTCTTCTGGTCTCAGGCTGATGGAGTCTCTGGTTTATGTGGCCCTTTCTGTCTCTTGGGCTAACATTTTCCTTGTGTCTTTGGTGTTCTTCATTCTCTTTTGCTCCAGGTGGGTTAGGACCAATTGATGTGTCTTAGACGGTCGCTCGATAGCTTTTAAGACTCCAGACACCAAAGTGGGATGCAGAACATTTTCTTAGTAAACTTTGTTATGCCAATTGACCTGGATATCCCCTGAAACCATGGTCCCCAGACCCCTGCCCCTGCTACTCTGTCTCTCGAAGTGCTGGTTGTATTCAGGAAACTTCTTAGCTTTTGGCTTAGTCCAGTTGTGCTGACTTCCCCTGTAGTTGTGTTGTCCTTCCCTTCACCTAAGATAATTCTTACCTACTATCTTGTTAGTGAATACCCCTCTCCCTCCCTCCTCACCCTCGTAACCATCACAGAATGTTTTCTTCTGTGTTTAAACCTTTCTTGAGTTCTTATAATAGTGGTCTCATACAATATTTGTCTTTTTGTGATTAATTTCACTCAGCATAATGCCTTCCAGATTCATCCATGTTATGAGGTGTTTTGCAGATTCATAGTTGTTTTTTATTGTTGCATAGTATTCCATTGTGTGAATATACCATAATTTGTTTATCCATTTGTCCATTGATGGGCATCTAAATTGTTTCCATCTTTTTGCTATTTTGAACAGTGCTGCAATGAACATGGGTGTGCATATATCTATTCTTATTTCTCTAGGATATATTTCAAGGAGAGGGATTGCTGGATCATATGGTACTATTTCTAGCTTTTTAGGGAAGCGTCAAGTCGATTTCCAAAGCGGTTGTACCATTTTCCATTCCCACCGGCAGTGTATAAGTGTTCCAGTCTTTCCATAACCTCTCCAACATTTATTATTTTGTGTTTTTTGGATTAATGCTAGCCTTATTGGGGTGAGATGGTATCTCATTGTAGTTTTGATTTGCATTTCCCTAATGGCTAATGATCATGAGCATTTCCTCATGTATCTCGTAGCTGCCTGCATGTCTTCTTTGGTGAAGTGCCTGTTCATATCCTTTGCCCATTTTTAAACTGGGTTATTTGTCTTTTTGTTGTTGTTGTTGAGGTGTTGCAGTATCTTGTAGATTTTAGAGATTAAATGCTGATCAGATTTGTTGTAGCCAAAATTTTTTTCCTAGTCTGTAGGTTGTCTTTTTACTCTTTTGGTGAAGTGTTTTCATGAGCATAAGCGTTTGGTGTTTAGGAGCTCCCAGTTAATCTGGTTTCTCTTCTGGTGTTTGTGCATTGTTACTTATGGTTTGTATTCTGTTTATGCCATGTATTAGGGCTCCTAGCATTGCCCTATTTTTCTTCCATGACCTTCATCATTTTAGATTTTATATTTAGGTCTTTGATCCATTTTGAGTTAGTTTTTGTGCATGGTGTGAGGTATGGGTCTTGTTTCATTTTTTTGCAAATGGATATCCAGTTATACCAGCACCATTTGTTAAAGAGACTGTCTTTTCCCCATTTAACGGACTTTGCGCCTTTGTCAAATATCAGCTGCTCATAGGTGGATGAATTTACATCTGGATTCTCAATTCTGTTCCATTGGTCTATGTATCTGTTGTTGTACCAATACCAGGCTGTTTTGACTTCTGTGGCCATATAATAGTTTCTGAAATCAGGTAGTGTGAGGCCTCCCACTTTGTACTTCTTCTTGAATAATGCTTCACTTATCCAGGGTCTCTTTCCTTTCCATATGAAGTTGGTGATTTGTTTCTCCATCTCATTAAAAAATGCCATTGGAATTTGGATCAGGATTGCATTGTATCTGTAAATCGCTTTGGGTAGAATTGACATTTTCACAATGTTGAGTCTTCCTATCCATGAGCAAGGTATGTTTTTCCACTTACGTAGGTTTCTTTTGGTTTCTTGCAGTAATGTCTTGTAGTTTTCATTGTATAGGTCTTTTACGTCTGCGGTTAGATTTATTCCTAAGTATTTTATCTTCTTGGGGGCTATTGTGAAAGATGTTGATTGGTGATTTCTTCTTGGAAGTTCTCTTTGTTGGTGTAGAGGAATCTAACTGATTTTTGTATGTTTATCTTGTATCCTGATACTTTGCTGAAATCTTCCATTAGTTCCAGTAGTTTTCGTGTGGATTCCTTGGGATTTTCTGTGTATAAGATCATATCATATGTAAATAGGGATACTTTACTTTTTACATACCCATTTAGATGCCATTTATTTCTTTTTGTAGCCTGATTGCTCTGGCTAGGACATCCAGCACAATGTTGAATAATAGTGGTGATAAAGGGCATCCTTGTTTGGTTATCATTCTCAAAGGGAATGCTTTCAGACTCTTTCCATTTAGGAGGATGTTGGCTGTTGGCTTTATATAAATGCCCTAATTATGTTGAGGAATTTCCCTTCTATTCCTATTTTGTTGAGAGTTTTTATCATGAATAAGTGTTAGACTTTGTCAGATGCCTTTTCTGCATCAATTGTTAAGATTATGTGGTTCTGTCCTTTTGTTATATTTATGTAATGGATTACATTGATCATTTTTCTAATGTTGAACCGTCCCTGCATACCTGGTATGAATCCCGCTTGGTCATGAGGAATCCTTTTTTGGAAAAAAAAGTACAAAATTTTCCATACAAAATTAGGTTCAGAGCCTTAGAAGGGCCTCACTTGAAACTTTGTTAGCTTCACAACATTCACCTCTGGATCAACCTGGATGAATATTTCTTATCCCAATTTAGTGGCAAGTTCACAGGGTTAGGGGATTTACCAACTGCTTCTGATAGTTGACTATAAATTGCAGGAACTTATCCCTTGAAATCTAATAGGTCCTACAAAAGAGGGATAAATTGGCAGAATAAATTAGCAGGCTAAAATGTAGGGCAAGGAATATAACAAGAGGCAACATGTTAATCTCAGTTAGTCATCCTACAAAAATCATCCACATAGGTAATCTGAGGACCATCTGCCAAAATGATATCCTTCTGGTTAGCTTGCATCAGAATTCTAAGACCTAAAGCTCACTAACAGAATAGAAACAACCCACAGCTTTCTAGCCCCAGTGCAGGATGCTGCTATCCTGACATGTCTCTCTGTGTCACACACAGCTGTGGTGGGTTAGAGGGGATAAAGATGAGCACAGCTCCATCAAAGGGCCAGACCAAGTGGCTCACAAGTCTAGACATGAGTGCAATGGAGTGCGCATTCTGTAATAACTCCACCTTGCCTGCAATACCAGCTCCCCGCCCATTGCCAATCAGCACTCACAGATAATGAGCTGCAGCTTAAGCTGAGGGCCACAGCCTGTTTGAACAGGTTGGCATCAGGAGTCTGAGATGCACCTGTTTACAGTTAGCTACAATGGATTCCACACACCATACCTCATTTCTTGAAGGGGAGAAAGAGCTTGTCTGAGCAACAATCACAACCTTTTCTCCCTTCCAGTTTTGTTCTTATTAACAGAGCCATTTTAAACTCTTTCACCTGGACTGATTTTAACAGTCTCTTTCTCCAACTCTGCCGAAACTGGATTTATTTGAATTGCCTGGTAAAACCCACAAAGAAATTCTCCTTCCCTCTTCTTTGCTGTGACAGTGTAGACCTGGTAGCATGGAGCGTGTTGGTGCCAAGACACCACACCTGTTTACATATGTGTCACTCTCCCCTGCTATGGCCATAGCCGGTGTATGAGGCTGAGGCAGAACAATGACCCCTCCTGTCTTCTCAGGAAGGTCCTTCACACTGTTCTTGCCCAGAGGGTATATCCCTGCTTGGTGCATATGACAGCATGGGGCCATCAATGCACCACCTTCGTCACTGGTGGCCAAGCACTCAGGAGGAGTAGGATCAGTAGATGTTTACTCATCACTCTCTTAGGGGGTTGGATGAAGCCAAGTAGTAAATCCAAGTTACTACCAACATCATTTGCAAATATAATTTTTTCCTTCAAATGCATCTGAGGCCTCTTTCTTCAATTTGCCTTCAAAAGATCATGCCTGTAGGTATTTTTACTGTGTGATTGGTAATATGGATGCCACCACACATACTCATGTGTGGTTCCAGTAGTGGAGGTAGGGACTGCAGAGTCTACACGCATCACACTTACACCACAGCCACGCACAGGTTCTCCATGCATCTCCAGGCAGGAAAACTGTCACTAAGGAGAGCTAGAGAAAGTTGGCGCTACCCTCGAGAATTTTTTTGTGATTCCAGTTAAAATCCTCACCTCCATTCCACAGCCCACCCAACCCTGGGGAGTTACAATCAGGACAGAAGGGGAGAGCAGGGTACAGCCACTCTAGTGCATCAACAGGACTTTTCTCCAGCCCACCCCTACCCCCTGCGCACTGGGCCTCCTCTGTGGGTCTGTGACATGGTGAGTTGGGGGAGGCGGGTACAGTGTTTAAAAACGCTTGTCTGGAGTTCCGGCAAAATGGCGCTCTAGGCAGAAGCACCACGCCATCCCTCCACAGCAAAGATCCAAAAAACTAAGCCAAACAGAGAATACAACAATCCTGAAACCCTAGAACATCAAATGAAGAGCTAAAGAACTCAGCCAAGCACCAAATGGAGTGAGAATACTGACAGAGAATGGAGAGCGAGGAGAGATTCAGGCAGAGGT
>NW_004443974.1:636132-638471 GCF_000243295.1 Trichechus manatus latirostris
CTCAAGTGCCTGGCTCCGCGTGTCCAGAAACACCAGCCCGCACTGGCTGGCTCTCTGAGTGCCATTTGTTGGCTGCTGGTGTTGCTTTTTTTTTTTTCTGCTTCTTTGGATTTCTTGCTTGCCTCTCACCAACTCCTCCTCCTTTTGCTCGAGTGCCTGGCTCCAAGAGCCATCTTTGCTTCTTCCTGAGGGGCTGTGGGGCTCCATTAAGTGTGCAGCTGCTTCCCGGTAGGGCTGCCATGCTGGTGGGATCCCGGGGCTTTTGTTCGTTTGTTCCTCTGCTTCCCACGGCCACGGTCTCTTGACCGGGAGGCGCCGGCTGCTTGGATTCCACACACCCAAGCAGGCAGCTCTCTGGGTGCCATTTGTTGGCTGCTAGTGTTGCCTTTTTTTTTTTTTCCTGCTTCTTTTGGTTTCTCACTTGCCTCTCGCCACCTCCCCCTTCTTTCACTCAAGTGCCTGGCTCCGTGCACCATCTTTGCTTCTTCCTGAGGGGCTCCAGAGTGCTGGCAATTTGTGATATATGCTTTCCCACTCTCCACCCTTCTTCACCCACACTCGGCCTCCTCTGCTTCCCGCGGACACAGTCTCTTGTCCAGAAACACCAGCCCGCACTAGCTGGCTCTCTGAGTGCCATTTGTTGGCTGCTAGCGTTGATTTTCTTTTTCTGCTTCTTTGGATTTCTTGCTTGCCTCTCGCCACCTCCCCCTCCTTTCACTCGAGTGCCTGGCTCCGTGCGCCATCTTTGCTTTTTCCTGAGGGGCTGCAGAGCTCCATTCGAGTGTGGAGCTGCTTCTCAGTCTGGGCTACCGCGCTGGTGGGATCCCAGGGCTTTGTTCGTTTGTTCGTTTTGAATTGTTTGTTTGTTTTCTTTTCCTTTTCTTGAGTTGGGAGCCCTTTCTGGCCAGGCGGAGCTGCGTAGCAAAGAACTCCCCTTCAGCTTCCACAGATGTGTGGAGAGATCCCTGAGGACGTTTCCTTTTTAGTCCTTCTTTTTTTTTTCTGTTTTTTTGGGGGGCCTTTCTTGTTCTTTGTTTTTGTTTTTTGTTTATTTGTTTTGTTTTCTTTTCCCTCTTTTTCCCTTTTTGTCTTTCTTCATTGCTCAGTTTTTCATCTCTCTATATCTTCCTTCTCTTTCTGATCCCTGAATACCAGGCATTGTATGCCTTTTCACCTTCTGGCCAGGCTGTGCTGCAACACCTGAGAGCGACTACCCCAGACCTCATAGCTGCATCGGTGGGATCCCTGGGAACGTTGCAGTTCTTTAACCTTTCTGATTTTTGTTTGTTCATTCTTTTCTTTTCTTCCTCTTCCCCTTTCTGTTTTTCTCCATTTCATAGTCTCTCATCTCTCCATTCCAACAGCAAGCTCCCCTAGCATTCTTTTTTGTTTGTTTGTATGTTTTTTGGCTCCTGTTCCTCTCTCCTCTCCCCCATATCCAGCTTAGCTCCACACATAATCATCTCCCTGCTGCATCCTGCCTACCTGCACCGTGCGCTTGACATCACACCAACAAGCAGTGCAGGCATGGCCTACTGGAACCTGCCCAGCACTGATTACTGACCCACCCTGGTGGCTGCAGTGAGTGCCACAAACAACCCATTCCAGAGGCTCCTCTTCAGCTAGACCTGCCCTGCTGTACCATATCTGAGTGACTGAACATGCCAGTTGGAGAAGGAGGCGAAAAGTATTGAGCGCACAGATGAGCAAACAACAAAGAGCACGCAGTCCACCTGCTCAGACATACTCAAATTTTTTTTAAAAAGGGATGAAACAAACAAATCTATAATCAATAAACGAGAGAAAGAACTACTGAATGCCCTGAAAACAGCAAACAATAACAAAACATTTAGAAAAACACGACAGGATGGTTCCAGTAGGCATCCAAATTAAAACACCAGATGACTCTTCTGTGGAAAAAAATGCACTAGAAGTACCTGATAGGGAATTCAAATCTCTAATACTCGGAATTTTCCAAGAACTGAGGCAAAAAACTGACAAACATGAGAAAAAAGTAGACAAATTCATGGAAAATACAGACAAAAAATTGGAAGAATTCAGGAAGATGATGCAGGAACATAATGCCAAAATAAATTCACAACTAGAAATTATACAAAAACAACAATTAGAAAAACAAAAGATATACAACAAGATTTCAGAAATGGATGATGTCATAGAAGGGCTGAGAAGCAGATTTGAAACCGTGGAAAACGGGATCAGTGGAACTGAAGACAAACACTTGGATACAACTCTGTTTCAGGAAAACTCAGAAAAAAGAGCAAAGAAAAATGAAGAGACCCTGAGAGTTATGTGGGACACAATTAAAAGCAAAAATTTAC
>NW_004443974.1:642722-650879 GCF_000243295.1 Trichechus manatus latirostris
ACCAATGTCATAAAAACAACATGTGTACTACTGTTTCATGAGAAACTATTTGTTCTGTAAGCCTTCACCTGAAGTACAATAAAATAAAAAAAAATAAAAATAAATGTTTGTCTGTGGTCTCTGCAGTCCACAGAAGCCCAGCTGCACCTCAGGGGCAGCATGCATGCTGGCAGGTGAGCCAGTCTGTTTGTCCAGCCCACACACCTGGTATGTCTCCATTCCATACCCCAGCCATCCTGTCACTGGCCTACACTAAAGTGTAAATACCTGGTAAAGTTCAATACGCTTGGATTGGGATTTGGAGTGTTGGTTTGTGAGGGGAGAATTTAGGCAGATGAAGGATTGTTGTTGTAGGTGCCATCAAGTCAGTTCTGACTCATAGCGACCCTATGTACAACAGAACGAAACACTGCCCGGTCCTGTGCCATCCTCACAAACCTTGTTATGTGTGAGCCCATTGTTGCAGGCACTGTGTCAGTCTATCTCGTCAAAGGTCTTTCTCTTTTTCACTGACCCTCTACTTTACCAAGCATGATGTCCTTCTCCAGGGACTGATCCCTCCTAATAACATGTCCAAAATACGTGAGATGAAGTTTCACCATCCTTGCTTCTAAGAAGCATTCTGGCTGTACTTCTTCCAAGACAGTAGATGATTGTATTCTTTTTGGATCCCTAAAATTGTAACATATTAGTTACCTGATCAAAGAGTAGCAACAATTCTTAAATTCCTAGCCCATCAAAATCGTGGAAAATGGTAACAAAAAGATGATTACCTAAGCTCCATGCCCAGAGATTCTGAGTGAGTAGGGTTGGAGTTGTGATTCTGTTTACCAAAATCTGAGAACCACTGATTTATAGGCCAGGCTACTCTGCCAGGCTGTCCTGAGTGCCCAAAACCCCGTGGCACTGCACCACCAAGCAGGAGTGCAAGTCAGGAACCTCTGCACGAGATTTCTGGGTTTATTCACCATTCTAGCTTATTTCCACTAGGGTACACCTGACGGTTCATTATTCAACAAATATTTATTGAACTTAAAATAAATATCAGGGAAATATACATATATAACCTGAATCATGTGACTACATCTCAATAGTCCAGATTTCTGCAATTACAGAACCTTGGTATTAAAACTTTGGACCTTTTTCATGTTATAGCAACCAATACCAGGACCCAGTATTTTCCAGAAACTAAAATGCTTCCACATACAAATAGTTGTTCATTTGAAGGAAATTATAAGTCATGGTGCCATAAAGATCAAAAATCTTACATTTCAAAACAATATCTACAGAATACAAAATGACAGAAAACTAAACAATATTCCTTGAAACCCGGGAATAAGATCTTTCCAACTTCTTTCACCAAGAATCTTATTCTTTCTCCATTGTTTTCTATTCCACAGATGAACTTACAAAGATTCTGTTTCTGTTCCACATGGATTTGGTGAGTGATCTTGATTAATTATGTAATGTTGAACATCCTGAATATAGACACTGTCCTTTAAATACCTCTATAAGAAAATAAAACTTAGAGAACCCAGGTCTAGCTGGTGGGGCAGCTGAAGTCTGTCTTGAGTGAATCTTGGTGGGTGAAAGGGCTTTCTCTGTTTTCACTGAAGACATGGGACACTTCTGGACTTGGTACTTGTCATGCTAACTCATGAGTTCCTTCACTGATTCCTTCATTTCTCTGTCTGTGGTGTAAGTTTAAATCCAGCGCAGCCCATCTGCAGTGTCCGAATTTCCTTGGTGCCACCTGCAGCGAGGATTACTTCACAGTGAGACCTCATCTCTTGGGTCTCTGGGACTCCCTTTAGATACATTCCTTTTATCTTCATTTTCCCCCAATTTTCAAAATGCCTGTTTCACTTGGGTTATTTCATACATGCTTAGTGAAGAATATTAAAAAGGGACTTCAGAAATACAATACGACCCTAAGCGAAATGTTCTCCCTTTAAAAGAAGAAAAGTGATTCAACTGTATCAGGCTGTGTGGCAAGAAATGATGTTGGAGAACATGTTGTGGGGGTGGGGGGAGGATCTTTTATTATTATGATCCAAACAGACTGCTGAAGGGCGTCTAGAGACACACTGTCCAGTCAAGTTTCTGTGACAATGGAATGTTTTATATCTGTGTGGTCCAACAAGTAGCCACTAGTCGCATTTGGCTACTGAGCATTAGAAATGTGGCTAGTATGACTGAGGAACTAAATTTTAATTTTACTTAATATTCATTAATTTAAATTTAAATAGCTACATGTGGCTAATAGCTACTGTATTGTATAGTGCAGCTCTAGACTCTTGTCTAGAAGGAAACACGGCATATGAAAAATACATGTAAACAATACATAGGAACAATACACACGAACATTACAAGGGAACAATACACAGGAACAGTACAGAACACAACACAGGAACAATACATGTGGACAATACACAGGAATAATACACGTGAACAGTACACAGGAACAATAAACAGCAACAAATACACAGCATCAATACACGTGAACATTACACGGGAACAACACACATGAACAAATACACAGGAACAATACATGCGGACAATACACGGGAACAATAAACAGCAACAATACATTGGAACAATACACATGAACATTACACAAAAACAAGACACATAAACATTACACAGGAACAATACACATGAGGATACATGTGACCAATACACATGAACGTTACACAGGAACAACACATGTGAGCAATACATAGGAACAATACACAGGAACATTATACACGAACAATATACATGAACAACATAAATGAACAATACACGGGAACATTACATGGGAACAATACACATGAACAATAAGCAGGAACAATACATTGCGTCTGTGGATGCTTCAAAAATCAGGACTGAGAACTTTGTTAATTGCATGAGGTCCTTGCAGAGTGGCATCCTGCTAACTTCTCTGCCAAGAACTCCACATCCCTTCTCTGAACAGGAAAAGAACATCTATCTCCAGATACAAATTGGAATTAAGTCTATCTGGAGCTTATGCTATACTTATTTATCTAAGAAATCCAAAAGCTATGTAGACACCTCAAGGATGGTGTCTGCAAAGGGACTGTCTCCAGCATTTGATGGCAAGTAAGATTTCCTAACTTAGGAAAATGTATCAAGAGATAAAAACACAAATTGGAATCACACTGACAAGGTCATGTAATCAGGCTAAAGCAAAGAGTCCTAAGAGACTTTTCCTCTTATCCCCCAACAAATCTATCCTATGGATACTTTTTCTCATTTTAAAAAGGCTACATTAAAACCACCATGAGGCACCACTTCACACCCAATTAGAATAGCTATAATTTAAAAAGAAAGAAAAAAGGAGGAGAGGGAGGGAGGAAGGAAGGGAGCGAGGCAGGGAATAAGTGTTGGTGAGGATGTGGAGATAATGGAACCCTCGTCCACTGCTGGAGGGAATTTAAAATCATGCAGCCGCTGTGGAAAACGATTTGGTAGTTCCTCAAAAAGCTGAACGTAGAATAACCATATGACCCAGTGTCATGGATTGAATTGTGTCCCCCAAAAACATGTGTCAACTTGGCTAGGACATGATTCCCAGTATTGTATAATTGTTCACCATTTTGTTATCTGATGTGATTTTTCTATGTGTTGTAAATCCTACCTCTATGATGTTAAGGAGGCAGGATTAGAGGCAGTTATGTTAATGAGACAGAACTCAATCTACAGAATTAGGTTGTGTCTTAAGCCAATCTCTTTTGAGATATAAAGGAGAAGTGAGCAGAGAGACAGGGGGACTTCATACCACCAAGAAAGCAGTGCCGGGAGCAAAGTGTGTCCTTTGGGCCTGGGGTACCTGCCCTGAGAAGCTCCTTGACCAGGGCAAGATTGATGACAAGGACCTGCCCCCAGAGCCAACAGGGAGAGAAATTCTTCCCTTGAAGCTGGAGCCCTGAATTTGGACTTCTAGCCACCTAGACTGTGAGAGAATAAACTTCTGTTTGTTAAAGCCGTCCTCTAGTGGTATTTCTGTTATAGCAGCACTAGCTAGCTAAGACATCCAGTAATTTCACTCCTAGGTATATACCCCAAAGGAATGAAAGCAGGTACTCAAACAAGTACATGTACACACATCTTCACAGCAGCATTAGTCACACTAGGCAAAAGGTGGAAATAACCTAATGTCCATCAACAGACAAATGGATAAACTGTGGTAATATATACAATGGAATGTTATTTGACCATAAAGAGGAATGAATTACTGATCCATGCTACAATGTGAATGAACCTCCAAAACATCATGCTGAGCAAAAGAAGTCAGACCCACGAGGTCACATATTGCCTGATTCCATTTATGTGAAATATCCAGAATAGTAAATTCATAGAGACAGAAGGCAGATTAGTGTCCAGATGGGGGTGGTGGAATGTAGAGAAAGTGTTTTGTGGGTATGGGGTTTTACTTTGAAGTGATGAAAATGTTTTGGAACTAGACAGAGGTGGTGGTTACAGAACACTGTGAATGTGCTAAGTGCCACTGAATTGTCCACTTTAAAGTGTCTAATTTTTTGTTGTGTGAATTTCATCTCAACAAATTATTTTTTAAAATACATGAATTTCCTGAAGAATTAACTTGGAAAATATAGTCTTACATCTTAAAGCTAAAATAAAGACTAACTGACTAGGAAAAAACTGGCTACAATCCAGTTATCATTTATTAAGAACTTACTACATGATAGGCACTTTGCTAAGCTCTTTTCACAGATAAATTATTTCCTTTAATTTTCACAAAAACCTATAAAGTAGGTAATAACTATTTTTTTCTGTTTACAGATGAGAAAACTGAGGCTAAAGAAGATTAAAAACTTCACTGAAGGTCACATAACTTGTATTTAAGTCAAATAGGTCAGCAGCAAAGTCCATAGGATACCTGTCCACTAACAATAAATCTTATCCACACATCCTTCAATATGAACAATCTTTTGTCTAAATGATTAGCAATATATAAATAGTCGTGTGCGTGTGTGCTTACATTTGTGAACATTTGAAGTTAAAACCACAAAGTTACAAAGAGGGGGAAAGTGTTTGAATGGCAAATGATTTTTCACTTTGTAAAATAATTCAGCTCAGGGTTTCATACTAAGGATGACTAGCATCCTATACTCTCTTTCCATAGAGGAAAAAATACACACAAAAAAAAGTATTAAATATTGGATAATGTACTGATAGGATGGAATGATTTATTAATAGATGCTATGGAATTTCTGGACTATTTTTCATCATTCTAGAAAGGCTGTATGAGGCCCCAATGGCAGACAAAAGACAACTCTTACAGTGATATCTATATTTCAGTAGTTCTACCTGAGCCTTTTCAGATTGCTCACATTTGTACATTCATATACACTTCAAAATTCCTCTTCTTGCTATCTAGTTTAAGGCATCATTAGTCTGTGCTCTCCTGGGAACATGAAGAGTTTTGTACTTCTTTGCGTCTCCACAATTTATTACAATGCCCAAGTAGAGCAGGCACTACCTAATGTTTAATAAATGAATAACTTTATATAAAAGAAATTAACAGATCTAAAATACATTTTGAATTGTGGCACACCTAACACAAAGCCTGGAAGTGGAAAGTGCTGGCTGGCATTCTTCCATGTTTATTATTCTAGATCTTTCACATTTCACAGGAGAGTTAAAGTCGGCTTTCAGTATGGATTTCCTGACATTTTCAGTTTGGTTCATAACCTCAGTGTTATTTAAACATCAGCCTTGTTCTCTGAGTAACGACCAGACTGTTGCAAGGTCATTACTCTATGCTATTTTTCAGTTCCTAAGTTAAGGCTAGGTTAATATTAGTACAGATAAAATAGGAGTAACCTCAACCTTCCTCTAAGCATCAAATATAACCCAGTAGGTTGTTTTATGGGAAAAAAATGTTTTGCTAGGCAAATCACTTCCTTTCAGGCCTCTAGGGTTGGCCCTGCATGGGGGAGGCCCATGCCAGGATGGCATGAGAGCAAGCCTGGGTCCTCCAGGTGCCTGTTCCCACTTTACTGGGGCCCAAAATCATTCAAAAGTGGATTCTCATAAATGTTTATTAAGGGAAAGAAAAGCACAGGCAGAGAGGTGAAGAAGCATATGGAGAAGAATTGGGCTGAACAAGCACCACGGCCCTACAGTGATGAGCCATTCAGGGAGGGTGTACGGTGAGGGTGGGGGAGCTTCCAGGGTTGCAGGAAGCTGGATGCTATATTTAATATATAGGTGAATGATTTGATTGTGGAAGTGGGCTATCTGTTTGTGAAGGGACTAACCAGCAAATTATTTGGGTTAATAATTCCAGGAGGCAGGCATGGTCAATGTGGCAGACTAGTTAGACGCTTCCTATATCCCTCTTACAACAAAGGCCTGGAAGAACAAGTGATTTGATTCTATGTGAACATCTGGCAGCCCTGAACAAGGCAAGGTTAAGAAATCCATCTGAGTCATATCAGAGAGGAAGACCGTTTGGAAGAGGTGAGGAGTGCTAGAGCCGTGGCGGCGACACAGCAGAGACACAGCCACTCCGGGATGCAGTGAAGCAGGCAAACAGCTGTGCTGTGTGCGTGCACCAGAAGCAGTTTCCACGTCGAGAGAGACCCGGCAGCAGAGATTCTGCTTGGACACTCTGAACCATGGAAGAGCAGCTCCCAAGAGGCTAAGATAAGTACATGAGCACACCGTTTCGTGGTGAGTTACAAAAAAAAAAAAAAAAGCCCATTTGGGAAAAACCTCTCTCCCTTTTACCTCCTACCTCTGAGCTCTGCACTGGATTTGGGAGAAACCTCTCTCCCTTTTAACTCCTACCTCCTTGCTCTGCACCGGATTTGGAAAAACTTCTCTTCCTTTTACCGCCTCCCTCCCCGCTCTGCACTGGGAGTCCACTGGGCCAGAAATAGATCCCAAAAGGTGCCTGACCATTCTCCTGGCCTTGGAGAGGGAACATATAACCTGCTGGATCCCCTAGGCCAGGAACACAGGGTCGGCACAACTCCTTTGCTGGCCGTAGAAATCAGGGGTCCGCAGACTCTGAGTGCCACACACCCCTGTATAGACTTGTGGGGACCCATCTCAACAGTGTTAGCCCTCACTACCGCAGTACAACAGGGCAAACATCTGAAGTTTAACTTCAACTGCTTCAGCTGTGAACGGGAAGATTTGTGATCCTCAAAACAGCCCTGCCCCTCAAGAAGGCACTTTTATCGATCTGTAGTAGGGTTTTGAGGACTGGTGATAGTTCCTAAAGTGCCTAATCACCTGCTTCAGGAGTTCAAGAAAAAGTGGTGCCCTTGAGTCTTTGCAGCCGACATAGTGGGGTGCTCTTACCCGGCTGCAAAACTCACCTACCTATTCACCCTAGAGAATACGGACACGAGTTTCTTTCAGACTCTCAGGGGCAGCTGTCAGCCCCATGCCTGGCTCAGCACGTGATCCACTGCCACAGCCAGAGTCCAGTGCCTGCACCAATCACCCATACCTCTCTAGGACTGGGGGTGAGAGCCTGCATCATACACTTGGTAAGCAACTGCCTGCACACCCAGGCTGATCCCATACAGGAAATTTTAACAACCTCCAGCGTGCACATACTTAGTTACAGAACACTACCTGATGACAGGACATTAGAGATCAAAAGATGTCAAAAATCAAACTAGTGCACACAAGCAGCCTATCTGGGCATATCAAAACAAAACAAAATAAGAAGCTAGGTCTCACTAAGCAAACACAAAATAAAATTATAATAAATAATTGATGGCTCGGAGACAACCGTCAATATCAAGTCACATAAAGAGGCAGTCCATGATGGCTTCAGCAAACTCCCAGAATAAAGAATCAGTAAATTCTCTGGAGGAAGAGAACTTCTTGGAATTACCAGAGACAGAATACAAAAGATTAATATACAGAACTCTTCTAGAAATAAGGAAGGAAATTCGACAGAGTGCAGAAACAGCCAGGCAACATCCAGACACAGTAGTAGCGGAACTTAAAAAAGTTATTCAAGAACATAATGCCCAATTTAATAGCCTGCAAGAATCCATAGAGAGACAGCAATAAGAAATCCAGAAGATTAACAATAAAATTTCAGAATTAGACAACTCAATAGAAAGTCATAGGAGCAGAATTGAGGCAGTAGAAGTTAGAATTAGT
>NW_004443974.1:656605-673410 GCF_000243295.1 Trichechus manatus latirostris
TGTTAAAAAAAAAATTCTGTATGGGAGACTAACTTGAAATGTAAACTTCATTTAATTACATCAATAAAAAAAAAAATTCCAGGAGGCTGTGAGACATTTCAGATGGTTTCTGTGACCCAGGATGACTGACAGGTAGAGGTGCATGGAAGACCCAGTTGGCTCACTGTCCTTGTCTCCTTGTGGGATTGGGGGCTGCCCTCATGTCTCCTCTAGCCCACCACAGATCCCCTCCCATCCCTGTCTCTAGAGATCTCTCACTGACCTACAACTATGAAGTCTACCCCTGGACTCACATCCCCTAAGACAACTTGGAATCCAAGCGCTGGCATTAGCATGCCCCTAGCAATGTGGCCGCAGACATGTCACTCTCTCTGGACTTTGGTTTCCTCACTTAAGGAAGATGTTAATAAGGAGTCACCAAGTGATGCAGTTCTGTTTTCACAAGTTCTATGCTCTTCCTTAGGAACCTCGTTTTATTCCAAGGCTTCAAGGAAAATGCGACCAAGTTTTTAAAAAAAAAAACAAAAACTATGTAATTTGTAAAGGAAGGACTCATGATGGGAGTTTTAGTATTTTTTTAATCTGTACACGAATATACTATACTGGACTTCTGCAGAGCACTTTACATCCATGTTTTATTCTACTTCTCATTTGACATTCTGAGCCTGACAAGACTAATGGCATGGTTTAGAGTAGGCCTCAATACTAGTCCAGAACAGCTCCAGGATAGGATTCTATAATCCATCCTTTTCTCAACCACACTACAAATAGCTCAAGGTGCTGTGCGTGTTCTATCTAAATTTAGGAGTTTTAGAGTCTTAAAAAAATAGATAGTAGAAAGTATGCAACACCTCCAAAGATGAAAGTCATCAAACCACGGTATACAAGAACACGTATTCCCATCCAACACAAACCCTTCCAATTTCCTCCTTCAGTCCAAGTTTTAGCTCCTTGGGGAGCTGGAGAGGGATCCAGTTGGGAATTGGCTCCCTCCTCCTAGACCACCTACCAGTCAGCCTCTGCCACAGACCCAGAGCTACAGAGTAGTGAGGACATGTTATGTGCTCTTCGTGCACTCAGCATGCTTCTCCCCTCATCTTCCCACCCTCTCTCCCTTCCTCTTCCTTCCTTTCCTCCTTCCTTCCAGAAACATTGAGAATGTATCCTGTACTATGTACTATGTTAGATGCAGAGATATAGCCACGAATATTGTGAATGCGATCCCTGTGAATATAATGAATGCGATCCCTGTCCTTGGGGAGTTTGAATTCTAGAGTGAAGAAGCAGGAATCAAATATTGAAAGATTGTCATGTAAATAATTAACTAAAATTGTCAGAATTTTCATAAAGGGGAAGTGCAGAGTGCTATGGGGACTTAACCTGGAACAACTTCCCTGAGGAGATGGCACTATAAGATTGAAGATGACTGTCCACTGCAGTGCTGGCTGATGGGAATGTCCTGTATACCACATGTGGTGTGAGTTCCTGCGGCATGACAGTGCGGCTGTGGGGCTAGTCTTAAAGTTCTGTTTTGGTCACTGTGTCAGACAGAGCAGCTCTGAGGCTCCCAAGCACGGGCAGAAGGGATGGAAGAAAGCAGGATGAGACTGAGAGGAGGTGATGTGGAGCACAAGATGAGGGAACAGGGAGAGAAGAGGTGTAGAGCATGAGGTGAGGGAACAAGGAGAGAAGAGGTGATGTGGAGCACGAGGTGAGGGAACAGGGAGAGAAGAGGTGATGTGGAGCACGAGGTGAGGGAACAGGGAGAGAAGAGGTGATGTGGAGCACAAGATGAGGGAAAGCAAGAGAAGAGGTGATGTGCAGCACAAGATGAGGGAACAGAGAGAGAGGAGGTGATGTGGAGGACAAGGTGAGGGAACAGGGAGAGAAGAGGTGGCAGGAAACAACTGTGTGAGGCCTGGAGGTAAAGGTAAGATTAATGACTATGACCACTCCTGAGTAAGTTAATTCCCAAAAAGTTCTAGAAATGAACTTTTTGCTGACACATCTAATGCCATTCCACTCAGAAATTACTTGGGAATTCAACTCATTTGTTCAACAAACATTCTACTACATGCTTATGACCAGCCTGGGTCTAGAGAAAAACAATGCCTAAGACAGACCCAACCTCGATTTCTGCATGGAGTTTCACATCTACAAAAATTAAATCACACACTTGCTGTCACAGTGTAGTGAGGTAAGTTCTGTGAAATGGGAAACTTTCTGGAAAATTATTTGCTTATAAAAATGAAGAGACTTTTAAATATTCATGTATTTTGGTGCAGTCATTCCACTTTCAAGAATCTATTCCAGGTTAATAACAAAAACAGAGAAAAGGACTTATGTGTAATAATCTTTAAGATAGTATTATTTATTTAAGTAAAAAATTATAAACAACAGCAAGATAGCTTGAAGAATGAGGAAATAAGTCATGGACATTCGTACGATAGATGACTGTGCAGCCACCAAAGTCAAGAAGCAACAGCTGACATGATTGGACTGTTAGCACGGAGCAAGCCTTTCAGATCCATTAACAAAGTGAGTCTATGTTAAACTACCTCATAAGAAAAGCCATATTATTCAGAATTATATTTGTATTATTCATTTTACCAAGGACACTGTAAATGGAGGTGAATGCAGCTAGCAACTCCAAGAATTGGAGCTTAGACTACATTTGATTATGGAACCAAAATTCTGAACCTTTCCTTTGACCCCAGTCATGATTTTTAAGCAACATCTAATGGCATGGGGAGATGCTCATACCATGATGTAAGTGGAAAAAGCAGGGTACACAACAGTAGGACCCCTATTGTGTAATGAAACACATACATATGCATGGTGTGTGTGTGTGTGTGTGTGTGTGTGTGTAACCAGAAGTAAGCATATCAAAATAATTATCTCTGGATCATAAGTAATTTTTGTTTTGTTTTGTATGCTTTCCCCCTAAACCTTCAATAATATGAATTGCTTTCACAATCAGAAAAATCAGCTCAACCAAAATTGCCACAGAAGAGGACACCCAATGTTATTGAATTTTTGTTTCTGTATCCACATCTATTTGCAAGTTAAAGCATTTTTAAACTCTAAAACAGAACACAGATATCAGTGATCTTATTATTCACGTTATGCTCTGGTTTGGGTAGGTCCACTCTCCACGCACGTTTAAACCTGTTCTGAGCCTCTCATCTTGCTGGACAGCCCTGTTTTCTGTCGTTGGATACATTTTAGAAATAGGTATGGAAACCATAAATTATTTCAAAAAAATAAACTTATTGTTGACATTTCTGTATACCTACTTCTTCCTGGTCAAAACTAGTTTATAAAACTAGTTGCTACAGAACCATACTCTAAATGGCCTTCTAAAACCTCATTTTTCCTCTTTAATAATTTGGCAACAAACCTCAGTTCTTCGGAAGTTGTTTTGTTCCCTCAACTTATTTTGGAATGTGTGAAGAGTCCAGATAATTAAAAAAATGTTGATAGCGTGAATCACTAAATAATAATAATAAAAACCCTCAAAAATCTCAAACGTATAAAGTCTTTAGCAAACATCTTTATTGTGCATCTTCCAGGCCTGGCTTTGGCAGTGCCCAGTTCTGGATGAACATCTCTGATTCTTTTCCCCAAGAAGTGAGTGCTGTGCACTGTGTCTGCTTTTGTGCTGATCTGTCCCTTACTGGTCTCTGGTGGAACTTATCGTGAGTCCTCATGACACCACTCTAGGATCGGGGCCATCATGTCCCTATCAGGGCCTAACAAGCCACAGAGCTCAGCAGGTGACTGGCAAGAGCTTCAAAGAGCTGATGACGAGAAGAAGGAAACCAGAGTGTGTTGACCCTACAGCCTCCTGAGACCATGTGGTCCTCTCTCCTGGGCTCATGTAGGGTCCAATTAATCTGCCAATCCTTTGCCATGGTGAAAAGGTCACTCTGGGTGCAGACTTCAGTAGCATTCTTTGCAAGCCAGTATAGAGACTTAGTCATTTACCATCTTGTCCTTCCCAGTTTTTTTTATTTTTCTAAGGTACACAAAGTAAATGTGTTTCTAAACTCATCTTCCAGAGCTGTTTTAAAGGCAACAAGTGAACAGGCACACACATATACTACACACATGTCACACACATGTACATACATGTACATATGTACACATACACTCTCACACATCACATGCATGCACACACATACACATCACACTTACACACACATTCACACAAACTCACGTGAACACATCATGCATGTGTATGCACACACATACACATGCACATACACATGTACAGACACACACACAGACCTCACATGTCCTTGCATTGCAAACCCCAGGTCGTATGGGCTTGGACTCTGGCTCCATTTTCTTTGTCAAGATTGAGATGATTGAGCAAGAATTATGGAGCCAAAATAAATTAAGTTCTCCCACCAGCGCATTGTGAGGTGCAGAGCTAGCATTTTGGATATTGTGTAACTAGGTTATAACAAACACCACACAGGGAACTGTGGCAGAAATAAATCTGCTTGGCTTTTGAAAGTTTTCCTTTAAAAAATTATTTTGCTCCAGTATCTGTGCAAGAGGTAGAAAGTCTCCTGTCCTTGACACAAGAAGTAGATAACACCTGTCAGTAGAACTCAAACCACCTGCTTGGGCACCCCAGGGAGCGAGGCTGTAGCTGGCAGCCAGCACCATTCACGGACTGCACTGTCAGGCTGCGAGTGCTCCGAGTGGGCAAGATTCTTTTTATTTTGCAGTGTTTTATATATCCCAGACATGTAAACCATTACAAGTTGTGGAATTCCTGCCCCCTCAGGGAATAAGAACAAGGCTATACTACCAGTCTTCAGAGCATCCTGCTGCGAAGACAGCTTAGTGTTTTACAGGCTTAACAATCTACACAGTGTCCTCATTCCCCATAAAAAAGAAAAACACAATGGTAGTCCTAGTGCACGGTGTCTGTTCTTCAGAGAGAAAAGCAAATCCAGCATCTTCACCTTCTGACTCATATATAAAAGATTAACTGAAATGCCAAAAGAAACACCTTCTATTGGATTTTTCCACTCTGTTATATGCTTGTTCTCTGTTATTCTTGGGAAATCCCTCCATGGGTTGAATAAACGTCAACACTTAATAGATTTTTACCATAAGCGCTCTTTTTTATATTGTTGTTAAATTTTTAATGAACCCTGGAGTATAAAGAGGTGCACAGGCTAGGTGCCGTAAACCCTCTTCTCTTCACAGCTCCTGAGACTAATTCTGGATCTGCTGGTTAACCATCTGAAGCTGACAAGAAAGGGGGAAAGTTGAAATGGAAGGAAATGGACTTAAGAGTGACAGTGTGTGAGCAAACCTTGGGGACGGACAGAGGTGGACAAACAGACTGGCATTTGTCAGAGGGCTTCCTCGTGGCTACAATCTGTGTGTCCCTGTCTCCTGAAGTGTGGACTAGAGCCACCAGCACTTTTATCAACATACAGAATAGAGATACGTCATTATGAAGGCAGCTGCTGCAAACATGAAATTGCCTCCTAAACATAAAATGGATGCATGAGGATATAGGCAAATGCAATGCAATGAAACTAGCACACCCAACAGTCTTCTCTCCTCATGACTTTGTGTATATGCTTTGTGTGAACGTGCACCACATGTTAAGCGTTTTACAGAGAAAAGAGCTTTGCTTTCTGAACCACACATATGGTAGACATGACAAATCTGAAGGAAAAGAAAAACGAAGAAATCACTTGCCCTGCCATGTACTCCCATGTTCATGAAAGGCCCACAGGCTGGTGAGTGCTGCCAGCAAAGAGACAAAAGACTCGGAAAGGTCAGCTCTGGTGAATCAGAGTCCCTCGAAGGCAGCTTACCTGTGCCAAAGCATCAGCACTATTCCCAGAGTCTGGGAGAGAATGGAATGCAGAACATAAGTGAGAAACTCCATCGCTTGGCACACTTCCCACATGTCCACTGCCTGTGCCTCATCCACATAAACTCACATTATACACACACCCATGTGCAGACACACATAAGTCACATTACAAAATCATCCAAGGTCATAAATTCATGAGTGCCCATTACATACACAGCCATGCGTGTGCTCACATAAGTACACATTTTGCATATAACCATGTATGCACACCCATAAGTACACATTTCACGCATACCCACATATGTGTACACACATGAATACATATTTCTCAAACACGCATGTACACATTACACACAAACCCATGCACACACACACACAAGTGAAAATTTCTCACACACCCAGGTGCATACCCACATGAGTGCACATCTCTCAAATACCCATGCATGCACACACACACATACACATTTCACGCACACCATGCACATACACACAAGTACAGATCACACACACACTTGACCCTGAAAACACCAGAGGGTCTTTCTTATTACAAGATGTCCATCGAAACTCTTACTTTCTACTTCATCACAGAGGGTTTTTGGAGGAGGAGATGAAAGATGGGCCTAAAGAAAGGCAGAAGGGAAGCTTCAGACTTATCAGCATTCTTCTGAGGACTTCTTTATCTCTTCTTCTGCCATCTCTGGAGAAGAGCTGTCCTGCTCCCTCCCTGTCATCCTAGCAGGTCCCTCCCATCAAGTGCAGACCTCACCTCATTGGCCGTATCCTCTCTCCACTCATCTTCAGCCTCTCCTTCTCCCCAAAGCCTTTCCCTCAGTGTGGAAGTGCTTATTGATTGCTGTGACCAGGATGACAGCTACCATTAAATTGAACACCAGCTACAGGCCAGGTCCTCATCTAAGCACTATGCAGGCATTTTTCTCATTCACTCCGGAAAGAGATTCTATTTCATTGCCCATTTTAGAAATGGGGAAACTAGTGCTTAGATGGGTTAGGTAGCCTACCCCAAGTCAAACATGGCTAGTTAGTGTTCCACAGGGCCCAGGCACCTGGCCTTGAATCCATGCCCTCAGTTACCAGAAGTGTCTTCCATCTCAGATCAAAACGAGTCTTCCCTTGACTGAGCACACTTTTCCAACCATCTTCTATTACAGTCTCTCAGTAGGCCTCTATTCTCGCTCCCAGGTCCCTAGCCTGTCCCTCTGGTCTCACAGAAAGGCTCCTCCGCCCTCCTCTCTGAAGAAGACTTCCCCAAAGACTAGGCCACCCTCAGCAGGCCTCCTGCTGCACATGTAGTCACCTGACACCTCCCACTCAGGCTTCAGTCTCTCCCCCAGGTTCTGCAGTCCCACAGGCACCTCCAGCCCCTTTGCTGGACCCCACCTCCCCTCCAGTTCTTCAAGCCTGAACCTGAGTGCTGTCCTCACCTCGTCGCCTTTCTCCTGATATGCAGACATCCCTGAGGTCCCAGATCCTCCTTTCTCCTCCTTCTCGTTTGCATCCCACATCACCTGGTCTTGGCCAGCACCCAGCCCGGCCCCCACCTGCAATAGCAGCTGCCCTGCCATGACAGCCACTCTGCTGGGCTTGCTAGGTTTTGTTTTGATTCCCTCTGGTCCTTATGCACACCGACCTTGGAACAATGGTTGTACACATAAATCTGAGCACTTCGCCCCTGCCTACAATGTGCCTGCACTCCCGACCTGTCCCCCAGGATGGTTCACACATGCCGAGCCCCACCACTGGCACCATGTGTACTCCAAGCCCAGTCCTGTGGACAGCGAACACCTCCTCCATCCTGACACTCTGACCAGACACAGTTTGCCTGAAAACTACAAATTGTTCCCACGTTCCCCTGCCTGCCCCTCCCTCTGTGTTCTGGGTGACAATTATGAGAGACCAGCAAAGCAGCGAAGGGCGCAGACTGAGCCAGGTGCTCACACCCTGCAGTCCTCAGAGGCAGGACAGTGCTCATCCTCAGGCAGGGAGACACCACAGGAAGCTGCTTCAGGACACCAGTGTCAGGAGTGCCCCCCACAGGAGACATGAGGGATAGAGAAACAGGTTCTCTTCTCAGAGCATGTCTGGAGAACAGGAAAAGAAAAGGACCCACCAGTCTACTATGGACCACGGACTAATATACAGACCCTGAATCCTAAAACCTACCTACAATGTCCAAATACCCTTGGCTCTGGCTGAAGATTAAGACTCATTTCACATGCTATTAATGGGAATGGTATCCAACGTCATGTGGCAAATGGCAAAGAGGAGGCAGGGGGCAGAGGAAGAAGGGAGGGAGAGAGAACCCTCAGCAATCAGGTGACCAGGAGGCGTCAAGAAGAGACACCATCTTGTTTGAGTGAGCACAGGATCCAGAACTAGAGATCAATACCAGCTTGCCACTTACTACAGGCACTATAAAATGATGGTGGTGATGATAGTGACAGCATTCTCTGAGGGCTCACTTTATCAGGAGCTATGCCCATTGCTGTGTCCGTTGCGTTGCTTTGCTTGCACACTCTCCTTTACTTCTCTTACAAGGCTTACATGAAAGTACTACTGTAATACTCACCTTAGCATTGAGGAGCCTGGGGTTTCCAACAACTGTACAACCTGCCCAGCCCAGGAAGTCAATGGCAGGACTGGAACTCCAACCTAGGTCTGCGATTTCCTCTTCTGGACTCTGAACTGCTATGCTCTGCAGATTTTCTGTGAATCTGTCTTTTAATCTGTAAAATAAGATTCATAATACCTACCTTATAGGATTACTGTAAGAATTTAATAATACATGCCAAAGCAGTCTATAAAATGAAAATTATATTTATTGCAAACAATAATTGTTATATTATTATAATATAATCATGAAATCAAGTAAGGATGCCAAAAATATTCTGGTTCGCGAAAAAAATAGGAAGGAATTGCCTTCAAATAGATCGCGTTTAAACATCCTCTCTGTGCCCCCCACCCCACCCTGGGAGCCTTTTGCCACTGTCTTGGATTGAATTGTGTCCCCTAAAAATATCTGTCAACTTGGCTGGGTCATGATTCCCAGTATTGTATGATTGTGTACCATTTTGTAAATCTGCTGTGATTTCATTATGTGTTGTAAACTCTATCACTATGATGAGGTTATACTGATGATGTTTACAAGATTAGATAGTGTCTTAATCCAATCTCTTTTGAGATATAAAAGAGAGAAGCGAGCAGAGACACGGGGGAACCTCATACCACAAAGAAAGCAGTGTTGGGAGCAGAGTGCATCCTTTGGACCTGAGGTTCCTGTGGAGAGAAGCTCCCAGACCGAGGGAAGATTGATGACATGGACCTTCCTCCAGAGCTAGCAGAGAAAGCGTTCCCCTGGAGCTGATGCCCTGAATTTGGACTTGAAGCCTACTGGACTCTGAGAGAATAAATTTCTCTTTGTTAAAGCCATCCACTTGTGGTAGTTCTGTTAGAGCAGCACTAGATGACTAAGAAAGCCACATGCACCATTCATGTCTCAATCACTCACAAAAGTCAAGGTTTATTAACCACACTTCCCGATATTGAGGCTCTCTCATCTTCAATTCTAAACTCCGTCGTTCATGGAAATCCTATAGAAGGCCATTATTTACTCTTACCTGAATTACTATCTCCCTCAGGTCATCTTCCATGAGAGGCCTCACTTGCACTACTGCTCTGTCCTAAGAATTTATAAATTCTATCATTTTATTCTCACTTTAATTGTAGACTTTCTTCACCTGTATCAAATTAATTTAGAGCTTCAGCAAATGTAATTTATCTTCCAATAGATATACTCAAAATCACAGTGAATGGAATCTACTAAAATGCATGAGTTTTTCCTATGAAGCACACAGAGATAAGATAATCAGTCATACCTTCCACACAATACATGCCTATTTGTACCTTGGGGTGACACTTGTTCCTCGTCTGAAGCACGCCATTCCCTGAGGTCAGACACGATATCTGGCACCAAAGTGTGAGCACACACACCAAAGTCAGCCTCACTAGAGATTCACAAGGAAATGACAGCTTAGCAATCTTTCTTCATTATGGTAATGCATTTTATTGTTTGCCAACGTCTTAACTACTGTGAGTGTATTTTCTCTAATGCCCCCCCTCCCCACTTTTTCTGCCCTTAAGGAAATGTTCCCAAGCCTATAGGGAAGCACATGGGTTGGGGAGACCGAGTTTCCCCCTAATAGCTGCTAGCAATCATGTGAGTAGGGCCAGTGAGAGTTCTCCCGGCTCAGCTTTCTTATCTACAAACAAGGAGTTACACAAGAAGATTCTGTAAGCTTTATTCCAGGTACAGATTAGAGTGACTAATCAGAGCCACAGAAAACACTACCCCGGCTCCTCAGAGCTGAACTCTCTGCTCCGTGTCTCTGGCCTGTCCTCGAGCAGGACAGAGAACAGAGCCACTTGAGGCTGTGGGGCTGTGCATTCCCCAGTGCCCAGTTGGTCACTGAAGGATCCCAGAGCCATGAGAAACTCAGCTGACATTTCCCAAGGAGATAAGCGTGGAGAGTGGGATTGCTGGGAGCCTGCAGAGTGGCAGGGCATGAAAAAACTCTAAAATATTCCAAGTTATTGAGAAGATTAAAACATGAAACTCTCGAAAAGTCTATGTAGAAATTCTGTCTTCAAAAGATACATTTGGTTGAAATTAGCCCACAATTAAATGGTCCCCTGACATCATTCAATGGGCTTCAATTATGATGAAAAGTACTGTATTAATAGGTATCTAATTATTGAAGTTTAAAAATGTTTTTCTCTTCTCTATTATTCACCACCTCCCACCACTAATGAAAATTTACAACTGAAGAAAATGTTTAGCTATTTGCCAAGCATCTACAGGCAGGGGAGAATGGGCTTTCTTTGCTGGAGTATATTGTAAAGAATAAAGCCTAGGTTTCATGCTCCTATAGTCTGTATTGCAGTACATAATATTTTTTTTAAATGACTTTCATTATAAAGGCTGAAACAATTTGTCACTTCTGAAATATTGATACTGTATCTTAAGAAGGTGGCCCATGTGGTGAAAAAATTTCTCTGGATTTGAACCTTGCAGGAAGATTCCTTGTAGGAAATTTAAAAATCATACTCTTAACAATCAGCTGTTCACCGGTGATGCTAACAAACTTCCAGGTCTGCATGCCAGTGGACCATCTGCTAGTGATACACAGAGCAGAGAGGTGGCTGAGAACAAGAGCCTATAGCAGGAGTACTTGCTTCTTGAAGAGCTTCCATCTTGGACCACAAAATATGTGGGTCTTCAGACACCCTAGAAACTGCTGAAAGGAATTATCAGAACAGCACCATCATCATCATCATTCCACAGCTAGCATTTATACAGCACTTGTGGATCAATCCTATGCTAAGTATTGTATACATATTAGTTTATTTATTTCTTATTTAAATCTGTGATGCAGTTAGCTCAATTACTCTCAGTTTAAAAATGAGGAAACTGAATCTCACAGTTGAAAAACTGCCCACACTCACTCAGGAAGGAAACAGTAGGTCGGGTTGCAGACCTATGTGGTCCGCTTTTGGAACATGAGATTCTCACTGATCTGTTCTCTGCTTGCTCACCTCGACCTATGTGTGAGGTCAATCACAGGAACCACAGGACCCAGGACTCAGGTCTTGGAGGAGGTTTGAAGGAGAGGTGACTTCAGGCTCACTTTAATGGGATTCCAGGAGTCTCTGAATGCAAGTGACAGAAACCCAATGCAAACTGGCATAAACAACAGAAGAGATGGATTGGCTTCTAATGAGGGGACAAAGATGACTCCAAGCTGCCAGGATCCTTAGTCAGCAATGCCCAAGAAGAGAGACAACCTCAACCCAACAGCTTGAGCCGACTGCTGGACTGAATATGGATTGGCCACGGTGAGCCTTAAGCCCATCCCTGAACTAAATATTGTGGCTAGCTAGATGGACTGTGGCCATGGAGCAGGTCTGAGGTTGTAATCTCCCCACACTGGGGGTGACCCAAAGGGATGAGGGTGAGGAAGGTCAATTCCCCACAGTAAAACTGGAGAGCTTTTTCCCATAAAGCTTTTATCCAAATGATGGTCAGGAAAAATAGCTGGTGTTCATTACAGTGGTAGTAGTAGTAATAATAATGATGATAATGATAATTATAGTAAGGCCTAGTCTGAAGCAGATTCCTAAGAATACCTGGGAATCTAGGGTTTTTATCAAAATTCCCACCATTCTTTTTATTTTTAAATATTTTTCATATTTTTGGACCTCTACCTTGTAAAGAAATCCAAAGTATATTAAGTAATGACAATCAAGTTTTATATAATAATGAAATTATCTTAACCCTTTCATGCTCACGGGTACCTCTAGGGACCAACCACTTTTTCAGCCTCTGAAGGTTTATTGGGAAGCAGCTGTACCATTGACAGTGCATGTTGTCAAAAGGCAGGGGCCTTTATGACTGTTTGAAATCGAAGAAAAAAGTGTATGCCACAAATTACTGTTTTTACACGGTATTTCATGAGGTGTCTGAATTTTTGGTAGGAAAAATAGAAATTTTGAAAAATTTTATTTGTTACACATATGTACCAATAGACCCCAGGGGGACACTGGGGTATAATTTGTGGTATTTCATATGCACCACTAAACACTTAGGGTAGGCTTGTGGGAGGAGGTAAGAAAAAAAAATTCATATTACCTACCAAAAATTCAGAAACACGCAATGATTCAACACGCTTCCATTAATGAAAACATGTGGTACCAACAAAAAATTCAAAGCAGAAAAGAACCAGAGCATGAAAAGGTTAAAGCATTATCAGCCCATACAAATGGCTTTCTGCTCCCCTAAGTGGAGTATTTTAGAAGAAGTAAAATGCACCAATGAATGCTCCATACAAAGCAGGTTCTCAGTAAACACTACTGTCTGACTTACATATTTAAAAAACAAGATCTACATTAGTCCATTCACTGGATCATAAATTCTTACTATTTTTTCACAAGTCAGTGAGTATATACTGACAAGTTAGAGATATATGACTGTAAAGCTCAATTATATTGGTATTTAAATTTTGTGACCTTCAGAACTGTAGTATGCTGTCCCCTTCCCATATAAGACTTGAGACTTAGCAGCACAACATTGATTGTATGCCGACAATGTATACATGGTAGGTGCTGTTGTTGTTTGTCGTCGAGTTGATTCCAACTCATAGCAACCCTATAGGACAGAATAGAACTTCCCCATAAGGTTTCCAAGGCTGTAATCTTTATGGAAGCAGACTGCCACATCTCTCTCCCATGGAGAAAGTGATGGGTTCAAACTGCCAACCTTTCAGTTAGTAGCCAAGTGCTTAACCACTGTACTACTACCATGGCTCCTTGTGGTAAGTGCTAAGAATAAATAAATAAATAAATGCAATCCCTATTCCTGTTAGCAGGGGAGTCAAGCATATTAACATTCTTCTCATATAAGTGCTCTGATAAACGTAAGCATGTACATATACTCTGGAAGCTCAATCTTGAGTGATGAATAATTCAGGCAAAAACACAAGGGACGGGCATGTGCTTCAAGCAGAGGGAATATCAAGAACACAAGCATGGAAGCAGGAAGAGCAAGTTGTATGCAGAGAGATGGGGCCTCAAGGGCAAGGGCAGCACTGGCCAACAGAAATCTAACAGTAGCCATGGATGTAATGTTCAATTTCCTAGTAACCATATTAAAAAGAGAAAAAAAAACAAGTGAAATCAACTTAAATAATATATTTTATTTATCCCCATATATTCAAAATATTATAAAACCAAAACCAAACCCACTGCCATGGAGTTCATTCCGACTCAAAGTGGAACTGCCTCATAGTTGTTTCCAAGGCTGTAAACCTTTACGGAAGCAGATTGCCACATCTTTCTCCCATGGAGTGGCTGGTGGGTTCAAACCACCGAGCTTTTGATTAGCAGCTGAGTGCTTAAACACTCTGTCACCAGGGCCACCAAAATATACTAGATATTAATATTAACACTGGATGATCATAGGGTCTAGCCAGGTTCCTGGAAGGTTGAAGTTAGGGCCAATGGTAATGGGGATGGAGCTGAGGAGACACAAAGAAATACTGATTACAAGATATCTGCAGGTTTTTTGCTGATTTCATCTGAAAAAGAAGGTGTGAGAGAGAATGAGTTGAGGACATCTTCCTGGTTCTGACTTGTATAATAGAGAATCAAAAGACTCATATGGTAGGATAGCAGGAAGGCAATGGGGTGCGCTCATCACTTTCTGGTGCATCAGTATGGCACCCTGTGTTCATGTTCATGACCAATCTGCAGATCTGCACCACAACTCAGGGCTCATCTAGGACAGGACTTGACATGAATGGACATCCAGGCCATCTGCATACATATCCCCACCACTGTCGAGGTTCTCAAAGCAGCAAAGGCATCTGGGGAGAAGGGTCCTTCACAAAGATGGAATGAAGATCTAAGCACAAAAGGGCAAAGCAAGGCATTGAGCTGGGCTGGGAGGTGTCAACACATAACTCACTCCTCAGTGGAACAGGAGGCACCAGACACTGAGCTGTGTACACAGCAAGCCCTTACGAAGGGGTGGCACACACGATGACTCTGAGAACCCCTGTTTAGCCGGCAGCACACTGCGGGGCATGAGCAATCCAGTTCCAGGACAGCGATGGGGGTAACCTGACATAGCATGGTGTCAGACAGTCACCCTCACAACCTACAGTGTTGGGACTCCCCAGCTTCACCACAAGGTATAGTCGGTGTAATAAGCAAAAAGCTTCAGGGGCCATACAGCCAGTATGCCCTCAGGGACCACATCCAGTTATGTCCCCACAGGGCAAAGGGAAAATTCCTAAGGTGGAAAGAAAGTGGTCCATATTAGGACTTGCAGGGGCACTGAAAAGTGAGCCATTGATTGACTGGTTATTTGGAAAACTTAGAAAATTCTACTGCTGGGATTGAATGGAATTCTTAATCTTTTGCTCCACAGCCCAAGCCCTGCGGGAGGTGGGGCAATAAACACCTGGTGTTGGGAACTCAGTGAACATCCTTGTGGGCTTGAAGTTAATACTAGATTCAGTCCAGGGGTCAAATGATATCAAGGAGTCAGGTAGGGGCTCAGGACAAACTGTGGGACTGGAGAGGTGAAGTGGCCTTTGAGTCCTTTTGAGTCCTTCTCTCCCACCTCAGAGGCTAACTGACAAAACATATGAGAAAGTGAAGTAGGAGACTTAAAGGAAAGAATATGGTTTGTGCCTAATCTGGAGGGAAAATTTCAATAAACATTAAAAACAGTCATCTTGTAGGTAAATAAATAAGATATTCAGATCAGTTTTCCTACTCACATGCATTTACGTACGAAGAGAGTTTAAGACAATTCACTACCTAGATTTTATGTTATGAAGACTGATTTAATTCATTAAAACAGGAAAAAAGAGAATATTGATGAACTTTACTGTATATATTTCTTTTCAAATTAAGACAGATAAATAATATTGTAGCCTGGGGAGAGACTCAACATCCTTCATCAGGTAGGGTTCCATAGTAATAGAATGAATTCATTCTTATCTGAATCAAGAATCTTTTAAAGACTCCTTTAGGCAAACACTCAACGTTACTAAGGAAACTTGGACTCTGTACCTCTGTGCATGTGTATATATAAACTACAGAAAGCAGCATATGAGCCAGTCAGGGTCATTCCTTTCTATTTCTTCCCAGAGACATTTACCTATTGCTGACCTTTTAAAATCTAAAAATAGTTCTGTGGCTTCATTTTTCCCAAAGCCTGCATGATGTAATCCAGAAGCAATGATCCAGAGCAGTTAATCTCAACTTTCAGACTCCAAAGCATGTCAGGATTATTTTAAGTAGCAATGAGCAAACCTCAAATTTTATACCAGATTTAGTCACTTATACATGCTTAGCCAAACATTTCAAGCTGAAACACACATTAAATCAGATTATCTACCAGGAATTGTCATACTCTGTAATTTTAGGCAGCAAAAAATACATCAAAAATGTATTTTGGAATTTGATGATAAACTAGCATTACTCACAATTATTTTGAACTATTTTATCACCAATAAGTGACTATGGTGTCCTCACCTTTTGGTTCTTCTAAAACCAAGCACCAAATTAGGGTAGGATTAGAGGCAGCTGAATAGAATAGGGTAAAACCATCTTCCCATTTACTCGAATAATCCAAGCAAAACAGATTTTTTCCCTTGGTCTGATCTTTTGACATTCTCAACTCTAAAGACCAATTCACTTAAGTTCTATTTACAAGAAAAATCTAAGATCCAAAAAGATAATAAATAAAACCATAGTTGTACTCACAACAGTAAGATCCTATTGTGCATGGGGTCACCATGATTGGGGGATGACTCAACACCAGCTAACAACAACAACAGGTCCTAACCAGAAGGTAGTGTCTATCCCTCAAGACTCATGCAGAGGGACATTATGAACCACACTGCTTTGCAAAAGCTAATAGCAATAAAAGCAGATGGAAATTTAAAGACACCTGAAATGAAAAGAAAAGCCACAGACTGAGATAAAATATTTGCAATTTACATATATCCAAAGTATAGAAGAAGTCTTAGGGGACTTCCAGCATCATGGCGCTCTAGGCAGAAGAACCATGCCATCCCTCCAGAGCAAAGATCTGAAAAACTAAGTCAAACAGGGTAAACAGCAATCCTGAAACCCTAAAACATCAAATGAAGAGATAAAGAACTCAGCCAAGCACCAAATGGAGTGAGAAAACTGAAAGAGAATGGAAAGAGAGGAGAGATTCATGCAGAGGTCCCCTATCAGCTAACGCAGCGCAGATCCACCATCTTGGACTCCTATCAGAGACCAGCAAATGGGGTACATGAAAGCAGCTTCACAGAGCTTCCAGCAGGAGACAAAACAACTGGTAATTGGCGATATACACTTTCCC
>NW_004443974.1:675706-677788 GCF_000243295.1 Trichechus manatus latirostris
TATGATACTATACATAGAAAGCCCTAAAGACTACACAAGAAATCTACTGGAACTAATAGAAAGATTCAGCAGACTTGCAGGATACAAGATAAACATACAAAAATCAGTTGGATTCCTAGACACCAATAAAGAGAACGATGAAAAGGAAATCAGAAAAACAATACCATTTATAATAGCCCCTAAAAAAATAAAACACTTAGGAATAAATCTAACCAGGGATATAAAAGACCTATACAAAGAAAACTATAAAACACTGCTTCAAGAAACCCAAAGGGATCTAAATAAATGGAAAAACCAAGCTCATGGGTAGGTAGACTCAAAATTGTGAAAATGACAATTATACCCATAGCAATTTACAAATACAATGCAATCCCGATCCAAACACCAACAACATTCTTCAAAGAAATGGAAAAACGAATCATTAACTTTATATGGAAAGGGAAGAAACCTCGATTAAGTAAAGCACTATTGAAGAAGAATAAAGTAGGAGGACTCACACTAGCTGACCTCAGAACCTACTATACAGCTTCAGTAGTCAAAACAGCCTGATACTGGTACAATGACAGATACATTGACCAATGGAACAGAATTGAGAACCCAGACATAAATCCGTCCACCTTTGGTCACCTGATCTTCAAGAAGGGCCCAAAGTCCATCAAATGGGGAAAAGACAGTCTTTTTAACAAATGGTGCTAGCAAAACTGGATATCCATCTGCAAAATAATGAAACAGGACCCATACCTCACACCATATACAAAACCTAATTCCAAATGGATCAAAGACCTAAATATAAAGCCAAAAACTATAAAGTTCATAGAAGAAAAAATAGGACCAATGCTACAGGCCCTAATACACAGCATTAACAGGATACAAACCATAACCATCAACACACAAACCCCAGAAGATAAGCTAGATAACTGGGATCTTCTAAAAATCAAACACCTATGCTCTTCAAAAGACTTCACCAAAAGAGGAAAAAGAGAACCTACAGACTGGGAAAAAATTGGGGGACCGTACAAGTCAGACAAAGGTCTAATGTCCATCATCTACAAGAAAATCCAACACCTCTACAACAAAAAGACAAATAATCCTATTAAAAAATGGGCCAAAGAAATGAACAAACACTTCACTAAAGAAGACATTCAAGCGGCCAACCGACACATGAGGAAATGCTCGCGTTCACTAGCTATTAGAGAAATGCAAATTAAAACCACCATGAGATATCATCTCACCCCAGCATTACTGGCACGAATCAAAAACATTGGAAATAACAAATGCTGGAGAGGCTGCGGGGAAATCAGAACTCTTATGCGCTGCTGGTGGGAATGCAAACTGATACACCCATTTTGGAAAATGACATGGCACTTCCTTAGAAAGCTAGAAATAGAAATACGATACGATCCAGCAATCCCACTCCTAGTAATATATCCTTGAGAAATAAGAGTCATCACTGGAATAGACATATGCACACCTATGTTCATGGCAGCATTGTTCACAATAGCAAAACGATGGAAACAACCCAGATGCCCATGAACAGATGCACAGATAAACTATGGTACATACACACCATAGAGTACTATGCAGTGATAAAGAACAATGATGAATCTGTGAAGCATCTCATAACATGGATGAAACCGGAGGACATTATGCCGAGTGAAATAAGACAATCACAAAAGGACAAATATTGTATGAGACCTCTATTGCAAAAAAACCCATGAAAAAGTTTACACACAAAAAGTAACAGTCTTTGTTGGTTACCAGCGATGGGAGGGGTGGGGGGGGAATACTAAATAGGCAAAAGATAAGTGGTATCTTCGGTGAAGGGTAAGACAGTACACAATACTGGGGAAACCAGCACACCTATAGAAGGAAAGGTCATGGAAGCTCCATAGACACATCCAAACGCCCTGGGGGACTGAATTGCTGGGCTGAGGGCTGTAGGGACCATGGTCTCGGGGAACATCTAGCTCAATTGGCATAACACAGTTTATAAAGACAGTGTTCTACACTCTACCTTGGTGAGTAGCGTTTGGGGTCTTAAAGGCCTGTGAGCAGCCATCTAAGATACTCCACTGGTCTCAC
>NW_004443974.1:678504-706623 GCF_000243295.1 Trichechus manatus latirostris
CAAGAAGGGAGAGGGTTGACATGTTGTGGGGTTGTTAACCAACGTCATAAAACTATATGTGTACTACTAAAAAAAGAAAAGAATTCTTAAAACCCAACAATAAGGAAGTGAACAACCAATTAAAAAATGGAGAAAAGATCTAAACAGACACATTGGCAAAGAAGATATACAGATGTCAAGTAAGTATATGCAAAGATGTGCAATATCATTTTTCAAATGGAAAAAGCAAATTAAAACAACAATGAAATATCACTACATACCTATTAAACCAAAAACCAAACCTGTTGCCATCGAGTCAATTACGACTCATAGTGACCCTGTCCCTATTAGAATAGCTAAAATCCAAAACCCTGACAATGCGAATACAGAGAAACAGGGACTCTTACTCATTGCTGATGGAAATGCAAAATGATACAGCCACTTTGGAAGGCAGTTTAGCAGTTTCTTACAAAGCTAAACATAGTCTAACTATACAATTCAGCAATCAAGCTCCTACGTACTTGCCCAACTGATCTGAAAATTTGTCCACCAAAAAAACCCCCAGCACACAAATGTTTAAAGAAGCTTTATTCATAATCACCAAAAACTGGCAACAACCCAGATGCAAGATGCCCTTCTATAAGCATATTGATAAACAAACTGTATCCATACAATGGGATATTATTCAGTGATAAAAAGAAATGAGCTACCAAGTCATGGAAAGACATGGAGGAAACTTACATTCAAATTGCTAAGTGATAGACGACTGTCTGAAAAGGTCACACCCTACATTATACCAAATATATGACACTCTGGAAAAGGCAAAACTATGGAGACAGTGAAAAAGATCAGTGATTGGCAGGCATTAGGGGTTGGGAGACAGTTGAACAGGTGAAGCACAGGGGATTTTTTATGTGGTTTAACAACTCTGTATGATGCTGTAATAGTGAATACATGATCCTATGCATTTGTCAAAACTCACTGAACGTTATAGCATAAAAAGTGAACATGAATGTATTAAAGTTCATAAATAAAATTATTTAGGAAATTAAGGAATCCTAGGATGGAACGAAGAATTTGAAAAAAAGAATCCAATTGTATTATAAATGTGTGAGACAACCTACTGAAGGTGGTGGGGTAAAGTGCCAATTTAAGTCACTTTAGAAATTAGTGGAGACTATAAGCTAAGGTAAAAGAAGTTGTACATAAACACTGTACTCTTGTTGATGAAATTGTTTCTAATTCATGTGTGAGTTAATTCTGAAACCATTATACATGGATACTGAAATTGAACAACTAAGTAAATGCATCACAGATGGTTGGAGCCAGGATTCTCAAGCTGGAGTGGGAGATTACCAAAAAAAATAATAAAAAAACAAAACCATTGCCATGAAATCCATTCCGACTCATGTCAACCCTATAGTGGGAGGTTACAGATAAGCAAGAGGAGGCCTAGTGGCCCATGTGGTAATGGATTAAAGTTGGAGACATTGGTGTGATTTCATGTTTCACTTAATATAGACACACATGGCTACATTGAGACATATTTATAGATATGTGGGTATATACAGGTTAGTATACGCACATACTTCCTTGCTCTTTCAGCTTAGAGGGCCTAGAAGCAAACACTCCCCAGTAGCAATGAGTACACCTAGTGCCCAGATCTGGGTTTCTAATGTCATTCTTCAATAAAAAGTATCAGGACTCCTAGGAGAAATGATGACTCTAGGCCTGGGTCAGGGGATATATAAGATAAGCCTGGAGTGTCCTGCAGTGCCAGACAGTAAGGAAATGTTCAAAAAACAAAATTGATGGAGTATGTCAAAAGGACACAGGAGCCAACTGAAAGAACTGGAACCATTTGAGCAATAAAATACATGATACAGTGTTGGATTATAACCTGAAGAATAAAATAAATTTCCACATGTCCATAATGATTTAAATCAGTGATTAAATAAACAGAAGGGGTGCATAACTCTCCACTCCTTAAGTGTGGACTGCACATAGTGACTTCCTTCCAAAGAGGACAGTATGGGAAGGGAAAAAAAAAATGATAACTTTACAGTGGAAAAATCTGATAAACCACTGCCTCAGCCAGGTGATCAAGGTGAAAATTAACAGTGATAAGTCATGTTGATAATATGTACCCTTGTTTTGATGTGATGAGAATGGCTCTGTGCCAAAAACCCATAACACCAGTGAAATCATGGGGAAAACATCCAATTCCAAAAGAAGAACATTCTACAAAATACTTGATCAATACTACTCAAAACTTTCAAGGTCATTGTGGTGAAATGAGTTCCTTTACATGGACTTTTGCCTTGGTTCTTTGGAAAAACAGCCTGAGATAGTTTTCTCTTAAGCCCTGAGGAATTACCTTTGCCCTAGTTGTCTACCCTAGAGGGTTTGTTTACATTTCCTGTAAACAATTTGTGGTTTGATACTTTTTGTCTGGTCCTGGGCTGTAACCTGCCCTGTGATAGGTATGAACCTTGCAGGGATTGGTCAATAGGCTATGCAAATGAAGTGTCTGCAGCCTACTATGCAAATGAATGGCCTACTGAGAGGGGATTGGTCAGTTTATGGCCCTGGTGGGAGGGACATGCCTTGAAATTGACAAGGAGTTTGTGTATATATGCAGCCAACCTCTCAGAAGTTTTTCAGACAGAAAGAAGCAAGACCAGAAGCAGAAGGAAGACAAAAGAGAGAAGAAGCAGAGCGATAGAGAAGGCAAGGAACCCCTAAAAGAGCTGTAACATGAGTCAAGGGCTGTAACATTAAAGACAGTGAGAGGCCCAGAAGGGCCCAGCAGCAGAGTCGGTGGTGACAGATGGTAGGGCCAAGAGGAGCCCAACCTCAGGGGACTGAGAGGAGGCCTGTCCTCAGGGGGCTGCGAGGAGGCCTGCATGGTTGAGAGGAGCTGAGAAAGCTGTCCTGCACTGAAGAAGGGAGACTTTGCCTACATGCTTCCTGATCCTGATCCTGAGTTGTAGCCTGTTGATCCTGATCCCAAGTTGTACCCTGCTCCTTAATAAATCACTTAACTGTAAGTATGGTCTGTGAGTTCTGTGTGGCCATTGCAAAGAATTATCAAACCCAGAAGAGACGTAGAGAGTGCTGTGGGAGGGACAGCTGATGTTAGAATTGGTTAAGAAGCTGGAGAGCAGAGGTATGTCTGACCTCCACCTTATGAGAATCAGCTTTGGGCTGATCCTGGTCATTATCTCCCCTGAAGTTAGACAGGTTGTGACGCTACTACTACTACTAGAACCTTACAGTCATCAAAAACAAGAACAATATGAGAAACTCCCAGCCAAGAGGAGTCTAAGGAAGCATGGTGACTAAATGTCATGTGGGATCCTGAATGGGGTCCTGGGACAGAAAAAGGGAAAACAGGTAAAAATTAAGGAAATCAGAATAATGCGTGGACCTTAATAATAACGTATCAATAGTATATGCCCTTGTTTTGATGTGATGAGAATGGCTGTGTGCCAAAAACAACTAATATACCATACTAATATATTAATAATAAGAGACACTGGGTTCAGAGAATATGGAGGCTCTGTACTATCTTTGGAATTTGTGCTCAGCTATTATCCTAAAGCTTGGTAGTTCGAATCCACCCAGTGGCACCGCAGAAGAAAGCCCTGTCAATCTACTTCTGAAAGGCTACAGGCGTAGAAACACTATGAAGCATCATTCTACTCTGACACATTCGGCGATGCCATGAAAAAACAGCAGACCCACCAGCCTCAGTGAAAAGCCTGCATCCTCAACTAGCATCATGACAAGACCTTCATGAAGGGACCCTGAGCCACCATCACCCAGCTAAGCTGCTTCTGGGTTCCTGACCCTTAGGAACAGTGAGATAATCCAATGTTGTTGTAAACCACTACATAGTAGGGCAATTTGTTAGGCAGTGATAGATATCTAATACTTGATGTTGAATGCAAGCAAATGGCATGCTAACTTAGACAGGAATGGATCAGGCATCTCTATTGAGCCTAACCACTTTCTCCCACCTACATAGGAAACCCAAAGGAATCGCCATTATATCTAAAGATAACTGGAAGAGCAGGGTAGTTAAGGGCAGTTGGTCAGCCTATATTTTTTTTGTTTTTTTTTAAGAATTTGAAAGTTAAAAAAGTAGCTCCCATGACTAAAAGCGAATCAGTAACTACAACATGTATATGTATTTTAACAAAGCTTATAATGAATATTTTAAAATTAACCCTGTGAGAAAGCTAAAAAATGTGGAATTGTAGTGGCTGAAGAGTGATGCTGAGAGGCCACTGCCGCATGAAATGCCTGAAGACATGCGATAGGCCTGTCTTCTCAGCCATGTCTCATTGGTAACACTTTAGATGAAGACACAAAACAGGCCATCAAATATACACATGACACAACATATCATGAAATTAGTACTGAATGATCTGTATAGATGGGAATAATGTGTAGGAAGCCAGAATGCTTAAATTTAATAAGAATGAATGACAATTCTACATTTGAGTTTAAAAAAAATAATAACTATGTAAATATAAGTTTGGAAAACTGGGCTGTTTGTCAAAGATGCATGTGGAAAGAAAATGACACATTTTGAGCCAGCGCCATGATGAGGGTTTTCTGAGCACTAATAAAAACCTTTCAGAGAAATAATAGAAAAGGGGGGCAGAGATGGGTCCACTCTAGTTGAGGAGATCAAAGCTCAGCCATGGGCTGTGCCATTTCTGACTGAGCTACTGTTCAGAGGCACTGGCCAGTTCAACAGGATCTTGGCAAGGGTAAGTACACATTGGGAAATAGCAATGGCATGCAAGATGAGAGGCAGAGAAAGAGCAAGAGAAGTATAAGCGAACAACAACAAAAGTCATAACCCCTTCAGGTATCTGAATGCCCTGAGCAGATCTGTTGAGTGCTGCTCTTAAAGAACTGAGCTAGGAATAATGAACAAACACAATAGTGAAGGATTTTACTTGAATATACAGTGATCCAACAGTGAAATTAGCTGCCTGGAAAACTAAGGAGTGGGGAGCAAAGCCTGTGCAGTGCAGTGGGTGGGAAACCATGCTTGGGAGCAGTCCAGACGAGATTTTAAGTCATGACTCCCTGAGGCTAATGACTCTAGACAAGTCATTGTACCCATCAGAAAATTTAATTTGTTTATCTGTAACATGGGATTACTACTATTAGCAATATATCATAATGCTTTGGAGAGAATTAAATGTGATGATACTTGGAAAGCACTGTATTACACATAGTATCCTCTTAATAAATATAAACTAGTATTATTAACCTATCTCCGAAAATGTTCAAATAAGAGACCCATAACCTGTCAACAACTGTGAAGGAAGATGCTAACATTCAAAAGGAGTTAGACTATCCCAGTGGCTCACAACCTTGGCTACACATTAGAATTACCTGGGAACTTTAAAATTCCCCATGCCCAGGCCATATCCCAACTAATTGAATCAAATTAAAGCAAACTGTATTATTAGATACAGTTAAAGAAGGTAGGTTAGGGTTAGGTTCAGGTCAGTATTAACACTTTGAACAACCTTCACGTAAGTCCCCTGTGCAGCCAAGTGTAAGTACACTAGACTCCATCATTTCCAAGGTCCTTCCACCCAGAATTGTGTAGTTCAATATCTGGATACTGAGTCACTGTTCCATGGTCCTACCCATCCTTTTTCCTTATTCTGTGAGGTGCAGGTGCACCTTATAGAGGCAATTTTCCTGAGTCTAAATTCTGGCTCTCCATTTATGAGTTGTGTGTGCAAGTTATTCAGCCTCACTGCACTGTGTGCTCCTCTGTAAAAACAAAACAAAACAAAACAAAAACCGTTGCTGTCGAGTCGACTCCAACTCATAGCAACCGTGTAGAACAGAGTAGAACAGCCCCATAGGGTTTCCAAGGAGCAGCTGGTGGATTCCAACAGGTGACCTTTTGTAAAACAGGCGTAATAATATCTATTGGGTAAACAGAGGAATGCTTGTGCAGTGCTATACATAACATCTTGCCGTGGAGTCAATTCCAACTCATAGCGACCCTATAGGACAGTACAGAACTGCCCCGTAGGGTTTCCAAGGCTATAATCTTTATGGAAGCAGACTGCCACATCTATCTCCTATAGAGCAGCTGGTGGGTTCACACTGCCAGCCTTCTGGTTAGCAGTCAAGCACTTAACTACTCTTTAATATCTGCTACTGTAGGTATTAAATAAATAGGACACTAGTATTAGTCCCTGGATGGTATAAACAGTTAATGTGCATAGCTACCAACTGAAAGGGTGGAGGTTCAAGTCCACCAGAGGCGCCTCAAAGAAAGGCCTGTTGATCTACTTTCAAAAAATCAGCCAATGAAAACCCTACGGAGCACGGTTCTACTGTTACACACAACATGGGGTCGCCATGAGTCAGAACTGACTCAACAGTAACTTGTTTTTTATTATTATTAGTACAGGTATTAAAGGTCAGAAACTAAACAAGTCACTCATTTTGAAGCGCACCTAGACTAATGCAATTCATACAGAAAAAGAAATAGAAGTTATTATAATTCACACAATAATTTTATTTTAAAATGGACACATTTATTAGATTAGTTTCTAAATCTTTAGTGAGAAACAATATATACTTTCATTATGAAAATTCTATAAAAGTCAAATGTAGTTTTCTATAATTATTAACCAATTTCAATTAATATAATTAGAATGACTCCTATTGGGTTATTTGAAATGCCAAAGAGTATTTACAAAAAACTGACACAAGAAGTCTTAATTCTATGAAACTTCACACATCAAATCCAGGAAAATTTTTAAGTGGGATTTAAAAAGATAAGAACAATACCAAAAGCATGATTCATAAGAGAAAAATCAATAAATTAAAGACTTTGATCCATGAAAGACATTTTTAAGAGAGTTAAACAGAAACCACAGGCTAGGAGAAAATATTTACAGATCAAATATCTGACGAAAGATTCATATTCAGATTTATAAAGAACACATAAAACTCAACCATAAGAAAACAAACAACCCAATAAAAAAAGGTGCAAAAAATCTGAACAGACCCTTGATCAAAGATTTATCCATGGCAAACAGCATACATAAAGATGCTAAACATCAGTTTTCATTCAAGAAATTCAAGTTAAGACCATAATTATGCCATTGCATACCTATTGGAAGGGCTAAAATGCAAAAAACAAATCATACTAAAAGTTGAAGAGGATGCAGAGCAAAAAATAACTATCATTCATTGCTGGTGAGAATGCAAACTAGTATAGTCAATTTGAAAGACAGTTTGGCACTTTTTTATAAAGTTAAACTTGCCATACAGTCCAGAAATCCCACCTAGGTATTTACCCAAGTGAATTAAAAAGTCATGTTTACAAGAAAACAGGTATACAAAGTTTATAGAATCTTTATTCATCATTTCCAAAAACTAGAAGCAACCAAGAATAGACTCAGTACACTGATACAATGGAATATTATTCAACAATAAAAAGAAATGAACTATCAAGCCATGAAAAGACATGAATAAAAGTTAAATGCATATTGCTAAGTGAAAGAAGCCAGTCTGAAACAGCTACACACTGTATAATTCCAACTATATGACATTCTGGTAAAGGAAAAACTACAAAGCCCATAAAAAGATCAGTTGTTGCCAGGAGTTTGGGGGATAAGGAGGAGAGCTGAATAGGTAGGTGAGGCACAGGGGATTCTTTAGACTGGTGGGACTACTCTGTGTGATACTGTAATTGTGGATACATGACTCTATGCATTTGTCAACACTTATTGAACTTTACAGAACAAAGAATGAACCTCAATCTATGCAACTTTAAAAATAAAATTATAGAGGAGGTTGGGGAATCCCAGGATGGAATGCAGAATTTAAAAAAACAATCTACTATTAAAAATATATGAGAAACCTCACCGAAATGGTTGGGGGAAGAAGATTTAAGTCACTTTGGAAAAAAGTAGAGTCTGTAAGACTAAAGGCAAAAGAAACTGTACTAAAACACTAAACTGCAGTTGATAAAGTTATTTCACGTGGGTTCATGGATAAACAACTCTGAAACCACTATACATACATACTGCAATTAAACAAGTAAATGTATGGCAGATGGTGGGGGCCAGGTTTCTCACTGTTGGAGTGGGAGGTAACAGATAAGGAAAGGAGACTAAAATGATCCATGTGGTAACTGATGACAGTTGAAGACATCAGTACGAATCCTTGTTATCTTAATGTAAATACAGATGGTTAAATATAGAAATCTTTATGTGTATGTTCACAGGTGAGTCACATGCATGTATTTCCTTGCTCTGTCAACTGAGAGGGCCTAGAAGAAAAGACACCCCAGTAACAATGAGCACTCAAACACCCAGGTCTTGGTTTCTAATACCATTCTCCAGTAAAAGGAAGCAGGGATTTTTGGAGAAATAGCTGATTCTAAGGCTGAGGCAGGAAATATGCAAGATGAGCCTGAAGCATCTTATAGTGCCAGAAAGTAAGGAAGTACTCAAAAAAAAAAAAAAAAAATTACCGTGCTGCAACATTGTATGTAATACATACTACTAACGATAAGACTCAAAAAAAAAAAAAAAAAAAAGATGGGGGTAATGTCAAAGGAAAGCAGAAGCCAATTGAAAGAACTCCCAATAGCCAAACCTGGAATCATCTGAGCAGCAAAATAAATAGCATAGTATTGTACTACAACCAGAAGAATAAAACAAACATCCATGAGTCCATACTAATATAAATAAATGATTGAATAAACAAATAATAAACAGGGAAGAAGAGAATTTTTCTTCCAAAATTCAAAATAATATATGCAGACTCTCCACTCTCCAGGAAGTGGAACTTAATTCACCACCCACCCCCAAAATGTGAGCTGGACTTAGTGGCTCACTTCCAAGAATAGACTGTGAAAAGGGAAAAATAGTAATTTTATAGTAGAAGAACCTGGCAAACACTACTTTAACCAAGGGGTCAACACTTACATCACTAGGAATAAGTCATATAAATATGAGGTGCCCTGTGATATATGAGAAGGGCACTTCACCCCTGTGGTGGTCTTTCCCCAAACCCACCACTCCAATCTAATCATGAAGAAAACATCAGACAAATCCTAATAGAGGGACGTACTACAAAGTACCTGAGTAGTCCTCCACAAAACTGTCAAAGTCACAAAAAACAAGGAAAGACCAGTGGGTGCTTAGGATACACGATGATTAAATGTAATGTGGTGGTCTGGATGGGATCATGGAAGAGAAAACAGACATTAAAGAAACACTGGTGAAATCTGAATAAAGTATGGAGTTTAGTTAATAGTAATTTACCAATATTAGTTTCTTAGTTTAGTTGCTCCCACTGGAGGTCCTTGCCAGCTAAGTGGACAGAGGTCTCCTTCTAGCCTAGTTTGAGTTCAAGACCTTATCAGAGCTTGAGAATCTTGGGTGGCTAAACTGGGAAATGCTTGTGGATTGGAAGTTGCTCCTCAAAGATGACAACAGGCTGAAATGTAAACTTGACTTTGATCAGAATAATCTGGAGGCCTCCTGGAGCATTTTCATACTGAGAAAGTGTTCTCAGGAGCACAATGTGTTGGCCAGTTCTCCAGAGTGACTCAGGATGCTCCCATCCCATTCCTGCCTATTGACCACGGACCCTGGACAATAGCCAAGAGGCTCCTACAGCTTCACAGCCCCACAGACAGGCAACACGTCAGTGGGTGCAGTCTGGGCTTCACAAGGTGAATGAGAGCAGTGGAAAAATGGGCCACCCTAGGGGAGGGCACAGACAGCCTCTATTCTGAAACCCCCATGTCACTGATGCTAAGATGCACCTTTTTTGTCATATTACCTTTTAACAGCTCTGAAATCAGAATGTGTCATATTCTATAGCATCTTGGAGTCAATGAATTACTAAAAATCACTTTCCAGAGAAATTATTAACAAACTGACTAAAGTATATGGAGAAAAGGCCAATATCTTGCTAAAGCACATATTATAGTGACTTTCTAGGACTCATAGAAAAAAAGAAATTGACACATTTGATTTGGGATCATGAAGATGTAGAGTGCAGAAAATATGAACCTGGAGACACCAAGGACAGGGACAGGGTCCTGGTCTGGGTCTGTGTCACTATCTCTTTTTCTTTCTTTTGCTCCCTTATGGTATCCCCTAAGATCCTCCCCTGAAGGTGTCCCGAACCTCTGGCTCCCACCCCAAAATGCAACCCCTCAGCAAGGTCTGACATCCTCAAGCGCCTAGGTCCCTCCTTTTCAGGGCTGTTGACTCCCTCCTCCACCTCTCTCCAACACCTGATTCATCTCTCACCTGCACTCACACATGTGCACACACACATGCACATTCACACATGCTCACACGCACACACTACATGTGTACGCATATGCACATGCACAATCAGATTGTCTCACCCCAGGATCTACACTTGTAGCCACTGTACTCTATTGACCAGCAAAGCTCTGTAAGTATAAAATACTTGTCACAAAAGTTTACTGAGGGCATGAGGGGTCTTCACTGGGCTCCCAAATCAAGGTCCTGCCTACTCTGCGGTGAGGGAGCAGAAAGAGAGATGGACGGGAAGGGGGACGGGTAGGTGCTGCCCACTCCTCCCTCCCACTCAGACCTCCCAGTGGCCAATGGGAGCCTGAGGCACAGACCAGTCCCACCCTGTGAGAGAGGCACCTTCCAAGTAGAGAAGCAATACCCCATGCCTGCCTTGGGGCCAATCCTGGAATGTGCAGGCTGTGGGTTCCTCTGCCGGGGGAATGGGGCCTGGTTCTCGGGATCCCCAGGTCAGTTCTTTTGAGGCCTTGGCTCCAAGCTGTGTCGCCCCTCTAGGAGACATCTACATTGGCCTTCAAGGGCTGCTCATTAGTTCTTTTGAGAAACACTGTTGAGCACCTGCTGGGTGCCAGCCACTGTCCTGAGGCAGTGGAAACTGAGGCCTCTGCTCATGTGCACACATGTGGCCTGGAGAAAGATGGAAGACACCAAAGAATCACCAGCAGTGGACCCAACACTGACAGTGTTGAGCAGAGGGTCAAAGCCCAATGCAGCATGCTGGCAGCTACTGAGGGTGTTTGCAGAGGCCTTCCCATGGAGGACCCACCTGAAGGACACGAAGGGCCAGGTCATAGGAAGGCAAGGGCCAGAGTGTCTAGAAGAAGCCTACCCACCACGGCTGGACTAGGCCAGACCGGTTGGGCTCATGGAAGAGGGGGGCCTGTGGGCAAGGGGATGACAAGGCCAGTCAGGTTTGGTCAAGCAGGGCAAGTCACAGAGACTTTGTGCTGAGTGCTATCTGAGAGCACAGGGCTGCTGACCAGGGGCACTGTGGACTGACCACACTCTAGCAGCTGCATGGAGAACATAATGTGGAAGGGCAAGAGGAATGCAGGGAGGCCCTAGGGAGGCTCTTGCTTGTCCAGGCAAATAGGATGAGCTAGGAGAATGGCAGTGGGCACGGAGCAGAGAGGATGTTCTGGGATATATTTGGAGGGAGCGTAAACAGGACTCCTCGCCTTGAATAGGATGTGGGAGTGGGGGGTGGAAGGAATCATGGAAACTCCTATTGTTTTCGTTCAAGTGAGCTGAGGGGATGGTGGTATCATTTCCTAAAAGGGAGAACCTGGGAGAGGAGTCTGAGAGAAAGGTAATTAGGGGTTGGGCTGTGTCCATGTTCACTTTAAAATACCTCCTGGGTATTCTCTCAGAAAGGCCAGGAGGGTAGTGAGATTGGAGGCCATGCTGGGCAGAAAGCTCTGGAGGTCATCGGTTTATCGAGGGCATTTAAAAACAAGGTAATGGGTGGGGTGGTCCAGAGATCAGTTAGGTAGACAAGAGACAGGCCAGAACCTAGTGAGGTTAGCAGAGGAAGAGGCGCCAACAAGGAGGCTGGGAAAGAGCATCAGTGATAGAGGAAGTGTCCAGCACAGGGGAAGAAAGAGCCTCCTTCAGGGAGTGTGCACAGTGGGGCGCTTCTGAGAAGCCAGCCAGTGCTGGGATGTGACCACGAGCTGGGTGGTCTTGCCCAGTGCCCAAACTCTTTGGTCAAAAGTGGACACCTGAACCAAATTTAGCCAAGTAGACAACTCCTCCAAGATTTCTGGAACTGAACCAGGAAATAGCTCTACATGAAACTGAAACTCAGCAGTTTGAAACCATTCTCCCCACTGGATGCCATAATACAACTTACCAACTACAGCCCTACTCCTGACTTCTTCTCCAAATATTGATGTGCATTTCCAGTTTCTGGTGGACTGTCCCATGGACTGCTGGAAAATTCTCCATCCTTCTATACCATGTCCTTCTGCACTTCTCTCCCTCCATGAAGCCTTTTGTCATCACCCTAATGGGTGTGATCTCTCTTCTCCTGAACCACCACGGTCTATGGCATCTGTTCATTAGAGTCAATCATGAATGTTGGCTTATTTCTATCTGTAACTCTTAGCACTCAGCAGGGGTTCCACATTTTTTGAGAGTGGATTACATTGGATTTTTACTTTCCAGCCTGAGTGACAGCTCTGATTTTTGACTGAGGAGTCAATGCCCTTAAGTTGTGCCTTCATGGCCCTCAAGATATCTTAGAATCCCTGAAACTATGGACAACATTGTGACCTTCTGTCCCTAGACGTATTTTCTGGGGAAAGAGTCAGAGTTTTTATTGGACTTATGAAAGAGATACATGACAAAAACAGTTATTAAAAAAATAATAACTTGGCACCAAGGCTAGAACTTAGCTCTTTTTGTTTTTTACATTTTCCAATAGAACAGAGATGATGAATAGACTTTGTCTGGAATTATTATTTTATTATAACTTTATAATAGCCCAAAGGGTTGGTGGGACTGTCTAGAATGCATGTGGAAAAAGAGGACAGTTTCTTTGATGTTTCAAGTACTCTCTCTGAGAATAATCAAACAAAATTGCAGGAAATCTTGGAAATTTCTTTTCTGTATTAGAACATGTTTTTTCTTAAATTGAATTTAGCTACTGGATACTAATCTTATTTCCTCCATAGTCAACTATAAGCAACTCCATGTAAAGCACTGTCACTTTCTTGAGTTTGTATTACCCACATTGTCTAATGCAGCACAACCAACATCAACTATGCTGATATGAAAAGACTCACAGCTCATTTATCCCAGAATCTTGTTCCACCATATCCTTTGTTCTTGGTGTTGAGGTATGAATCCCTGGATAACCGTGGTCCAGGTTTCCCGTTCCTCCTAGCTAACACTCATGGTGCAGCAAAGATCTTACCAAGAACTAATTGTGAAAAGCCATTCCAAGCCCCTGCCTCATCCTCGGTACTGAGTGGATCTGAGGAAAAAGAAAGCCCAAAAATAGCATCTCCCTACACCTCTTGCTGAACCTTATTCAAAGTTGCTTCGTTTTTGTCATTGATTTTCATACAGCACAGTGGTATCCATTATATCCAGAAATATCTACTGAGCATCTTCCCTGTGTCTGCACTGTTCTGGGTACTGCAGAGTCAATCATGAACAAAACAGACAAAAATCTCTACATGTTTGGAATTTATGTTCATGTAGGGCAGTGGACGAGACAGACAATAACACAATATTGCGTACTGTCTTACCCTTCACCAAAGTTACCACTTATCTATTGTCTATTTAGTCTCCCCCACATCCCTCATAACTAACAAAGACTGTTTCTGTTTGTGGGTAAACCTTTTCGTGAGTTTTTAGAGTAGAGGTCTCACACAATATTTGTCCTTTTGTGATTGACTTATTTCACTCAGCATAATGTTCTCCAGTTTCATTCATGTTATGAGATGCTCCACAGGTTCATCACTGATCTTTATCGTTGTGTAGTATTCCATTGTGTGTACGTACCATAGTTTGTTTATCCATTCATCTGTTGATGGGCATCTGGGTTGTTTCCATCTTTCTGATATTGTGAACAATGCTGCAGTGAACATGGGTGTGCATATGTCTATTCATTCGTGTGACGCCTCTTATTTCTCTAGGATATATTCCTAGGAGTGGGATTGCTGGATCATGTGGTATTTCTATTTCTAGCTTTCTAAGGAAGCGCCGTATCGTTTTCCAAAATGTTGTACAATTTTGCATTCCTACCAGCAGTGCATAAGAGTTCTGATCTCCTGCAGCCTCTCCAACATTTGTTATTTACGGTTTTTTTTGATTCCTGCCAGTAATGACGGGATGAGATGGTATCACATTGTGGTTTTGATTCCCATTTCTCTAATGGCTAGTGATCACGAGCAATTTCTTCATGTGTCTGTTGGCCGCCTGAATGTCTTCTTTGGTGAAGTGTCTGCTCATTCCCTCTGCCCACTTTTTAATTGGATTATTTGTCTTTTTGTTGTAAAGGGGTTGGATTTTCCTGCAGATTTTAGAAATTAGACCTCTGTCAGATTTTTAATGGCCAAAAATTTTTTCACAGTCTGTAGGTTTTGTTTTTATTCTTTTGGTGAAATCTTTTGATGAGCATAATTTTTAGAAGATCCCAGTTATCTGGCTTATCTTCTGGAGTTTGTATGTTGTCAGTAATGGTTTGTATCCTGTTAATGCAGTGTATTAGAGTCTCTAGTATTGATCCTATTTTTTATGATCTTTATGGTTTTTGGTTTTATATTTAGGTCTTTGATCCATTTTGAATTAGTTTTTGTGTATGGTGTGAGCTACGAGCCCTGTTTCATTTTTTTGCAGATGGACATCCAGTTTTGCCAGCACCCTTTGTTAAGAAGACTGTCTTTTCCCCATCTGATGGACTTTGGGCCCTTGTCAAAGATCAGGTGACCATAGGCGGATGGATTTGAACCTCAGTTCTCGATTCTGTTCCACTGGTCAGTGTATCTGTCATTGTACCAGTACCAGGCTGTTGACTACCGTAGCTGTATAGTAAGTTCTGAGGTCAGGTAGTGCGAGTCCTCCTACTTTATTCTTCTTCTTCAACAGTGCTTTACTTATCCAGGGCTTCTTCCCTTTCCATATAAAGTTAATGATTAGTTTTTCCATCTCTTTAAAGAATGTTTTTGGTATTTGGATTGGGATTGCATTATATTTGTAAATTGCTTTGGGTAGAGTTGTCATTTTCACAGTGTTGAGTCTACCTATCCATGAGCATGGTGTGTTTTTGTTTTTCCAATTATGTAGATCTCTTTGGGTTTCTTACAGTAGTGTTTTGTAGTTTTCTTTGTAAAGGTCTTTTATATCCCTGGTTAGATTTATTCCTAAGTATTTTATTTTTTTAGGGACTATTATAAATGGTACTGTTTTCCTGATTTCCTTTTCATTGTTCTCTTTATTGGTATATAGGAATCCAACTGATTTTTGTATGTTTATTTTGTATCCTGCTACTCTGAAGCTGTGCAGAAATTTAATGGTGTATAAAACCTAGTATTTATGGAGCAATTTAATTTAAGGGAAATAAACAGTGGGTGAAGCAAACAGGTAACAAAAAGCCATGAGTGTCTATTTAGAAGGATTGTTTCCTGAACAATTCTGTAACAAACGCTTTAAAATGAGAACTTCCAGCTTGGATGTAAACTAAGATTTACAAACTGTGAAAAAAATTTAAACTGCTACTTTCCTTAGATTTAAAGAATGATAAGCCTGAAAATAATTTTTTAGGGGTAAATAAGGAACTAAAGGACAAGGGACAGGTATAAGTCATGGTCTAGTACAAGTTCAGCACAATGATGGGCAAAAAAAAGAAGACTGCTCTCCATGATGACTCACTAACCCCTCTCTGAAAGCAAGGAGTGCTGCTAAAACGACGTCTGATTGAGAGATAATCATGGGGGAAATACCAGTCCCACATTTCATATCTGTGCACTGTGCTGCAAACTGTCAGAGCCCTTAGAGACAGATATGAAATAAATCACATGCAGAGAGAGATGGGACGAGAAGTCATCTTGGCACTGAGCCAGATAATATGGACGTAATTGCAAATCACAACCATAATTTCCATAATCACTTATGGATGCACAATAGCTGAACAGTATGCCATGGATTCCCAGTTATTATCACGCTGGGGTCATAATGTTTCATAGAAGGTGGCCAGCCTATTGCGTTTGCAGTGATTTGTGGCATCTGTGTGGAGGAGAAACATGGTGAGAGACTCAGCTCTTCTGACCACACTGCAGAATGGATATGAAGGCCTTGCTCTCAGAATCTGCATTGCCCTTCCCCTCATCTGTTACCACCATAGGAGATGATTATAATAAAGCCCTTTATAGGTGATGAAGATCAATTATTTTCTACCCGAGAAGGTCAATATCAAACTGTTCATATTAAATCAACAAGTGATACGAGTGTTAAGATCTCCACGCAAGCAGTAAAACTTGTGCCGTGCAGTAACTAACCAGATGTGTCTGTCTCCTCAATGGTAAAGGCAAGAGCAGGTGCACACCCTGGATGAGGTGAGGAGGGTGAGCTCCTCCTGCCAACAGTCCCCAGCGATACTTGGAGTGCATCTGATGGGTGTGTGTCTCTTTTGCTTCCGTGAGGCCAAGGCTTCCTGGTCAGAACCAGAGTAATAATAACTTCTCCCTAATACAGACATTTCCAAAAGACTGCCTGCAATTTTGTTTGGTTATTCACACAGACAGCACCACATAGAACACTGGAGAAACCATCCTTGGGCAGGGAGGGCAAACGCACCCCTACTGTACATACAGCAGGCGATACCTACCATGGAGATCTTCCCTGGGATACCAGACTCAACCTCACAATCCTTCTCTACATGGCATTCCAGGCGGCCCAACCCACCCTCTGGGATTAGAACTCAAGATCTATTCTCATCTCCATTCTATTGAAAAATATAAAAAAGTAAAATAGAAAATGCTGAGCTCTAGCCATGGTTCCATACTCAGTTGCATGGGAGAAGCACATGATTTTCCCGAGTATCAGTTCCATCCATAGAATGGGATCTTCACATGTGCAGAGCATACTCACAAGGTGGCTGAGAGGAACAAATGTGATAAAGGGTGTGAAAGGGACCCATCAACTCTAAAAACATATACAGATGTCAGCTGGTTCTATCATCATGATGATCATCACTCTAATGTGTTGCCAAAGTCTCCCTGTGAATATATTGCCTGTTTTGAAAGAAAAAGAAAGCACAAAAGCATGTTCCGGGCACTCGTGAAAGATGCAGGATGGGCACCACCTGACTAAGTGCTGGTTTGGTCCACTATGGTGCCATCATTAAGAGCATGACATCTTAGGCAAAATTACCTGGATCTGAAACCCAGTTTACTATATACTAGCTATGTGACTTAACCTCTCTGTGCCTCAGTTTACACATCTGTAAAATGGAGGTAGTAATAGTGCCTACCACATAGTGTGTAGTTGGAAAACTAAATTGGTCAACATTTATCAAGTACTTAGAATCTTGCCTGTCATATAGGAAGCAAATACTAAGTGTGAGCTATTACTATGATTACTGTTACTAGTCAGTGGCTGACACTAGAGGGAGTGAGACTAGGTAAAAGGCTCAAAAGAGGAAAACAGTCCAGAGATAACAACATAACAAGGACTGAACTAAGGCAGTAGCAGTGGGACTGGAGGGAGAGGTTCCATTCCAGAGCTGGCCAGGAAGTGACATCAACTTGGCCTGGGGACTAACCGCTGTAAGGGAAAGGAGGAGGCTGTAGAAGATCTGTGTTTCCAAAATGTGGAAAGGGGACAGAATGGAAAGAGAGGCCTAATGCTTGGGAAGCTTGTCCAACAAGAATTTGAGACTCTTGATACTTCTTAGATTCAATTCTTTCTATTAAAAAGGGTTCCACCTGAATCTTTGCTTCTTCCTGTCTCTCAGCTTTTATCTTTGCTCCCTCAGTCATCTGAGAACCTCGAGCTTCATCTTTAAATGATTAATTAAGGCTGGACTACTGCCCAGAGCCTCCACTTTAAATCAGTCTACTGATAAGACAAACACTAGTGCTTAAGTCAAAATTCTTGGATTCGAAGGAATGTCTGTGATACGAAGACCGTCCAGCACATCATCCTAGAAACATCTGTCTTCAGATACCCTTGGCGTCTCCTGCTGGGGGTCCCCAGCCTGGGAGGGGCTGCTCCGACAGCAGTGGTATCCAGGCACCCTTCTCATAGACAGTGTTTTACTCACTGGGCTTCTCTACAGCCCCAGGAGACAATCAAAACAGAGCGAAAAAGGCATTTTAGGACAAAAAACAAAGTGCAATCAGATCTACTTCCCCCATGTAAGCCTAGTTCTAAACAGCTGAATCACGTCTTAAGCAATTGTTAGGGGAGAATGTAATAGATCTGGAACTCTGATACGGGTTATCCAATCTGTCAGAGTGTGCTCTTAAGAAACAATCTTCAGCAACTACCTTCAGAATGAGGCCAGTTTCCAGACCAAAATTACTTCTGGCTCCACAGTAGCATCTGCCCATGAAATAGACTTCTACCAAAAGCTTAAACTCTCCAGCAGCAATTATTCGGAATGGGCTCAAAACTGTATTACTGCCATTTGAGACTCTTTTTCACAACTTTCAGCCATCACGACTGTTAGGATGTCTGTGGGAAGGAGAGGCTGGCAGTGCTGATGTTATTTTCTAGTTGAAGTCCTTGATAGTTTATGACCATTACACACAAAGCCAAGTGAAAATGAAACCACCTGCCCTAGAGTTCTTCTAAACCAAGCACCTCACTGTTTGATAAAACCCAGCCTAGCCTCAGTGATGTGGCCTTGACACTTATCCCAGCTGAGCCTAATCCGCATCCAAAAACTCCAGGAAGGGGAATTGAAGATCTTTTCCATGTAGCAATTAATGGAGAAGTAAAAAATGATTTTTGACTCAGAGACTGTTTTTGCAAGTGGAAATTAAACCCTTGTGTTAGTCTTCAAACACTCTGGTCTGGGCAAACCAGTCTTCAGGAAGACACTGAATGTGTAACTTACTTGGGAAGCAGGACAGAGAACAATGGCAGTCAGGCTTCCTATGCAAACTCACCCCAACTGCTCCAGAAACAAAGCAGGGCACCACCTTGGGGCAAACATTTCCCAAAGGATGACCCTGGCCATTGTTGGCCTCTGGTTTCCTTGTGGGTGCCAACCACTATGCTGTAATATGATGCCAACAATTATTATACAAGTCTTTGTAACAGAGAACATAAGAATGATCTTAGTGCACTGACGTAGGGAGTCACAACTCACAACCTGGCATCAGAAGTGTCACTGGGAAACATGGTGGAGGTCCTCAGCTTGACCTTAACATCCTCCTTCCAGAATGCTCTTTATGTGAGTTCCCCTAATTACAAGTAACATTGAGTCCACCAAGACAGAGGCAGTGTGCCAGCTTGATTAAAGTCAGCCCACAAGCAATGGAAGAGATTCCTTACCCCTAAATTTTACTTAAACTAAAATATATGAATAGAAAATGCAGAGGCCAGATCTACCAAGTCCTTGCACAATGTTTCAGTTTTCTCATGCTTCAAAATTATCTTCTCATGCTAGGGCTGTTATTTTCCTCAAAGTTATTCCTATGTGAGGGCAAACTCAGTGCATTCTTCCCCACACACCTTCTTTGGACTGAGAGACAACTATTAAACACCCTGTGCCAGACTGGGCCATGTGGTCAGTAGCTGTGCCTTTGTTCACCCTAAACTATTAGTAGAGTCCTATTATTTTCCACTTGCCTGAAAAGCAAAGGTTAGGAACAGTTTGTTGCAATACTGTTATTCTACTGGAGTTGGTAATAACTTTTCTGTGAAAAACTCCAATTGTTATGCATATAAGCAACAGCTGCAGAGTATATCCAAGGAAGCTCAGCCTCGCTGAGAGCAGAGGTGGTTGTGTAGATGAGATAGTGCCTGAGACCTCTTTGATGCCAAGTGTGGAGAACCCAGGTGGGAGGTATATCCTCTCTCACCTGAGATGGCAGAAGAGAGGCCCAGTTGCTTTGGGTTTGCCTCAGAGCTCGTTGGGAGGTTAAGCAGCAGCAGTCCCCCTAAGTCCTTGCCTCTGGGCTCAGCGAGCAGCAGCCTTTGAGTTCAGTGCCCACTACAATGGTAACATCACTAGGGGAGCACAGCTAGCTCAAGAATGATGCAAAGACACTCAAAAACTTGATTCTGCTTGTTCTTAAATTGTGAAAAACTCAGCTTTCAATTTCTTTTAAGGAATATTACTTCAAAAGCTAAACTTATCCAGATGAGATAGCTCCTGAAAAGTTAAATTACTTGAAATGTTGGTGGTCACAGTTTTCTCTGTGGGCTCTACACGGTGGTTAATCTTAAATATAGACACTCCCTCCTCTTAACTTCCAAATTCTCTCTTTTTTTCCCAACTCATCCAAGTACATGGTTAGGCGCCGTTCCTATTCTCAGCAAAGTATTCAGTCATCTCTGCCAGACTTCGGACATCCACTTTCCACAAGTGCATTTGCTCTAGAATTTCCCTACTTGAAAGGTATCCCAGAAAGTCTTGTCTTGTCTTACCCTGAAGAAATCCCAGAATCCCACGAGACAGCAGCCAACAGCTGGTCTAGAAGTTGTCCAAACTTGGAAGGTCACACTGACGAACTGTAGGAGTAAAATTGAGTAAAGGCAGAAGGACTTGCCTGAACTGGCTGGAATGAAGGGGAGGAGAAGCAGCGTGTGGCTGAGGAGAAGCCCACAGCTCCTACCCCCGGGACCTGCCAGCCCAGCGCCGGCGCCTGGATGTCATGCCGCCGCCATCTTGGAAACTACCTTCCATGTGGTAATAGAGAGTGTGACTGACTGCGCGGGGGGCGGGCAAGTGAGAAGAGAACGACGAGGGGAAGAATGCTTGTTAGAACAGAAATATCTTCAGTAATCGAAGGAAGAATTTGAGAAGCGAATTCTGGTCAGGACCCTTGTATTATTTTCATGTTCTCGGCATTCAGGCCTCTGCCAGCTAACACTGTGGACCCTCAGACAATTGGGAATAGATGTGCCTTCCGGAAACGGCCGAGAGAAACGAGGGGCGAGCTACCGTGGCCTCCGCCGGTCCCTTAAATTTCCCAGACCCCCTACCTCCCTGCCACCCAGAGGTACCCATTTGCTTACTATTTTTAAATAAAAATATATTTATTTTACTGAGGCCCTGTTCCATGATGGAAAATAGGTCTTTTCTTCAGCAAACACTTACAGAACATTTGATTCATCTCAGAGAAAAATCAGTAGTAAGAGCATGCAAAATACAGCGGCACGAGGAAGGGACACAAATTAGCAATCTGGGAAGGCTGGTGGTTGGGCATTTGCTCAGCAGTCACCAAACTTGCTCCAGAGCCACAGAGCCCAGAGCCCGGAGCGGAGCTGAAGGGAAAGCTGGCACTGCCCCTCACTGAGAGTGTGGGCATGGGAACAACAGCAAGCGTGGTGCCAGTGCCCATGCTCTGGTCATTTCTGAAGGTGAAAGGTCGTCAGTCCATTGCTAACATGTATGAGTGTAAACATAAACCACTTGTCATCAAGTTGATGCACCTCATGGCAACCCCATGTGTGTCAGCAGAATTGTGCGCCACGGGAGTTTCGGGTGCCTCTGGGTAGACTTGAACCTCTAACCTTTCATTCAGCAGGTGAGCAGTTAGCAGCCAACTGTGTTAACTATTTACACTGCCCAGGGACTCCAGCGTAAACATATCTTACTCCACACCAAGGAAGAAACATATAAATTGTATATGGAGACACTGCCATACAGCTATCAAAGGACACAGTGCAATACCCATTTCCTCAGCAGTGTATTAAAAGATGTAAGTGTATTAAAAGTGATCCCACAGTCATAAACAGAATGCTGTAGAGAGCAAAGATTTCAGTTTTATTCATGCACATTAAAAACAGGAGCTGATAGATTTGCTAGCAGGTGTCACCTGTGCCTTGGACACACGGACAACTAAAAGAATCTTACTGAGTTTCCTAGGAGGCAAAAGGATTTAGGGAACTTTCTTCCTCACTTGTCCTGAAGTGAAGCTGCACCATTTACACAGGATACCTCTGCAAAGAAAAAAATATGATTGAAATAGTTTCTGTGAAAATGATGCCACCCTTTGGGCCCTGGAAATCCCACCCTTGACCAATAAGGGTGTGGAAAGTAGAGCATTGGTCTTGTGAGAGCCACTGCAGAAATGAGAAGTGATTGCACAGGAAATGCCTCCTATAAGTCAGAAGAAAAAGCGTGCATTCAGCAGCCAAGGATGGTAAATGAGAGGGGGAGAGGAAATACATCACAAATCTGAATGATGTTCTAAAAGACAATATATTCCATCCTGCTCAACCAAACAGTTGGCAGGAAAAGTATTTTGATTTATATATCCTTTTCTCCAGACAAAGACCTCTGTGTATCATCCTTATTTGAATAGGTGTGCTTTTTAGGACAGCTGCTGAGAGAGGGCACTGTTGTTAAAGCAGGAAGGAGGCTGATGCTAATGCTGGATAAACACACACAGCCCTTTGGAGCCTATAAGCAGAACCCCAAATTAGGATCCATCTGAAAGACAAAACCTACAGATTCTGCAGACCACTAAAGGGAGTGTACAAATTTTCTGGAATCTCCAAAAAGTGGTGCCTATGTTCTACCACTTACTAGCTCTGTCTCTTCAGCAAATAGCTTAAGTATAATAGCTTTCTTTGTCACCATTTCTTTGTTTGTAAATGAGAACAATAACACCTAATTCGTGGGGTTGTTGTGAAGATTAATGAGTTAGTAAGTGTAAAGCACTTAACACTGCCTAAAACTTAATAGACTCTAAGTAAACGCTACCTGTCCTGATGGGGATGATGCTGATGACAACGACAACAATGATGATGATGGTGATGACATGAAGTTTAGACCCACAGCACGGCCTGTCACACAGTAGGACTTCCTTCAGTACTTGGTTTCTGATGTCACCACTGTTGTTACAAGAAAACTCTCACTCCACCAACAATGAATATCTGTTACACACACACACCACACTTGTCTGCACTGAGACTATATACCCACCCAGAATAATAGTATATTAGTGTCCCCTTCAGTACCCACTGTATCTCTTTCTTCTATCCTTTGTTCTTTGAAATGTCATTCCAATATCCTAGTCCCTGCTGTTCTTCACATGTATTTTTATTAATAATTCCCCCATATACCTTCAAATTTCACAAAGTCCATTCTTTTTACACCTTTCTTGATTTACCAAAAGTGTGGGTACTAAGTGAGGGGAAGTGAAAATCTCAGTTATGATAAAATCTTTATGTTCCTTTCCCTGCTGCAGAGAGGTAAAGAGACCATGGTGGAGTCTATATGTGAAGAAATAGAATTAACAATCCCGTGATTTGCAGAAAAAGGGAGATTTGGATTGAAATTGGCCAGTGAGAACTTTGTGAATCTAATACCTAGCTTCCTTTATTAATCTCTTTTTCAATACAATCTGCATTCAGCTTCTCAGAAGAATTGACCAAAACACTTTATCCAAATTTCTGCCTAATCCCCTAATACATTTATGAAGTTAATATATTGTTGGTTTAAAAATAAACTTATATTTTGAAATAGTTGTAGAGTCATCACAACAATATCTCATGCTGACATTTTATAGCCAAACCCACTTCCCTCCTTAACCCCTGGCAACCACTAATCTGCTCTCCATTTCTGTAACACTGTCACTTCAAGATTGTTGTTGTGTCTGTTGAGTTGATTCCTACTGCTGATGACCCCCATATGACAGAGTAGAACTGCTCCACAGGGTTTCCTAGGCAATAATCTTTACCAAAGCAGATTGCCAGATCTTTTCTCACTTAGGTTCAAACCACTAACCTTTTGGTTAGCAGCTGAGCACTTTAACCATTGCTCCATCAGCATTCCTTCACTTCAAGATAGCGTATGGTATACAAGCTTTTGGGATTGGCTTTTTTCATTCAGCACTATTCTCTGGAGATTCATTTAGGACATTGCATGTATCAATAGTTCATTCCTTTTTATTGCTGAGTAATAGACTTGAAGGCAACTGGTTTTGTATTTCATGGTATGGATGTACCACGGATTGTTTAAACCTTCCTCCGTTGAAGGACAACCGGGTTGTTTTAAGTTTTGGGCTATTACAAAGAATGCTGCTATGAAAGTTCTTGTACAGGTTTTCATGTGAACATAAGTTATCATTTCTCTAGGATAAATGCCCAGGTATGCATTTGCTGGGTAATCAGGAAATTGCACCTTTAGTGTTTTAAGAAACTGCCAAAATGATTTCCAGAGTGGCTGTACCATTTTACATCCTCGTCAAAGTTTGGTGTTGTCTCTAATTTTTACTTTAGCCATTCCTATAGGTGTGTGGTGATATCTCATTGTTGTCTTGATTTGTATTTCCCTAATGGTTAATGATGTTGAACATATTTTCAGGTACTTATTTGCCATCTCTATATCCCCTTTGGTAAAAGGTCTCTTCCTATCTTTTGCTCATGTTGAGTTTTTTGCCCATGTTGAGGGGTTTTTTCCCCCCATGTTGAGTTTTGAGAGCTCTTTATACATTTATTATATAGATATATAATATATGTGTTTATATGTTTATTTATATATACTTAGAAAATTTATATATTCTAAATACAGGTCCTTTGTTGGGTACATGGTTTGCAAATATGTTCTCCCAGTCTCTAGCTTGTCTTTTAATCCTAGTAACAGGGTCTTTCACAAAGCAGACATTTTTAATTTTGATGAAGTCCAATTTATGGATCATACTCCTTGTCTCAATTCTAAGAACTCTTCACCTAGCCCTAGATCATGCAAATTTTCTCATATGCTTTTGTCCTACAAGTTTTATAGTTTTACATTTTACATTTAAGTCTATGATACATTTTTTAGTTAATTTTTATACAAGGTACGAGACTTAGGCCATGCTTTTATTTATTGCTTATTGTTATGGATTGGAATGTGTCCCTCAAAAATATGTGTGGTAGGACTACCGGCAACATGGCACTCTAGGCAGAAGCACCACGCCGTTCCTCCATAGCAAAGATCCGAGAAACTAAGCCAAACAGAAAACAACAATGCTGAAACCCTAAACATCAAATGAAGAGATAAAGAACTCAGCCAAGCACCAAATGGAATAAGAAACTGACAGAGAACAGAGAGTGAGGAGACATACATGCAGAGGTCCCCTATTAGCTAACTCAGCTTGGATCCGCCATCTTGGACTCCTATCAGAGACGAGCAAACGGGGTACGAGAAATCAGCTTCACGGAGCTTCCAGCAGGAGACAGAACAACCAGTAAACAGTGATATACACTTTCCCACCTGCCACCCTTCTTCACCCCCACTTGGCATCCTCTGCTTCCCATGGCCACAGTCTCTTGGCCAGGAAGCACCGGCTGCTTGGATTCCACCTGCCTGCACTGGCTGACTCCCTGAGTGCCATTTGTTGGCTGCTGGTGTTGCTTTTTTCTGCTTCTTTTGATTTCTTCCTTACCTCTCACCATCTCCCCCTCCTTTCACTCAAATACCTGGCTCTGTGTGCCATCTTTGCTTCTTCCTGGGGAGCTGTGGAGCTCCACTTGAGTGTGGATCTGCTTCACGGTCTAGGCTGCCACGCTGGTGGCATCCTGGGTTTTCTTTTGTTTGTCTGTTTTGAATTGTTTGTTTGGTTTCTTTTTCTTTTCTCGAGTTGGGAGCCCATTCAGACAAGGCAGTGCTGCATGGCTTGGGACCTACCCCCTCAGCTTGCACAGATGCACAGAGGGATCCCTGAGCGCATTTCTTTTCTCACGGTTTTTTTTTTTTCCCCTGTTTTTCTGGGGGTTTGCTTGTTCTTTTTTAAAAACTTGTTTTGTTTTGTTTCCCTCTTTTTCCCTTTTTTCTTTCTTCATTACTCAGTTTCTCATCTCTCTATACTTTCATTCTCTTCCTGTCCCCTGAATACCTGGTGCTGAGTGACACCTCTACGCCTTCTAGCCAGGCTGTACTTCAACACCTGGGAACAATTTCCCCAGACGTCGTAGCTGCACTGGTGGGATCCCTGGGAGCTTTTCTTTTCTTTTTTCTTTCTACTTCTATTTATTCATTACTTTCTTTTCTTTTTTTTCTTCTTCTTCCCCTTTTTATTTTTCTCTATTTCATAGTCTCTCTTCTCTCCACTCCAACAGCAAGCTCCCCTAGCACTCTTTTTTGTTTGTTTGTATGTTTTTGGCTCCTGTTCCACTCTCCTTTCTCCCATACCCATCTTAGCTCCACACATCAAAACCTCCCACCTCCATCCTGCCTACCTAACCGGGGGCTTAACATGACACCAACAAGCAGCACAGGCACAGCCTACTGGAACCTGCCCTGCACTGATTACCAACCCAACCTGGTGGCTATAGTAAGTCCCACAAACAACCCATCCCATGAACTCCTCTGCAGCTATACCTGCCCTGCTGTACCATATCTGAGTGATGGACTCTGCTAATTGGAGAAGGGGGTGAAAAGTATCGTACCCACAGACGAGGAAACAACAAAGAACACAGAGCCCACCTGCACGACATAGCAAAATTAAACAAAAAAAGCAGGATGAAACAAGCAAATCTAAAATCTGTAAATGAGAAAAATAACTACTGAGTGCCCCAAAGACAGCAGACAATATTAAAACATTTACAAAAACAGGACAGGATGGTTCCAGTAGGCATCCAAAATAAAACACCAGACGACTTTCCGGTAGAAGAAAAGGCACTAGAACGACCTGATAGGGAATTCAAATATCTAATACTCAGAATTATCCAACAGTTGAAAAAAAAGCAGACAAAAATGAGGAAAAAATAGACAAATTCATGGAAAAGGCAGACAAATTCATGGAAAATGTATACAAAACACTGGAAGAACTCAGGAAAATAATGCAGGAACAAAATATCAAAATAAATTCACAACTAGAAATTATACAAAAACAACAATTAGAAAAACAAAAGATAAACAACAAGATTTCAGAAGTGGACAGTGTCATAGAAGGGCTGAGGAGCAGATTTGAAACAGTGGAAGACAGGATCAGTGGAATTGAAGACAAACACTTGGATACAACTCTGTTTCAGGAAAACTCAGAAAAAAGAATGAAGAAAAATGAAGAAACCTTGAGAATAATGTGGCATACAATCAAAAGCAAAAATTTTCGAGTGATCGGAGTTCCAGAACAGGGGCAGAAAACAGAAAACACAGACAGGATCATTGAAGAACTGCCAACAGAAAACTTCCCCAATATCATGAAAGATGAAAAGTTGGCCACCCAAGAAGCTCAACGAACCCCATATAGGATAGACCCCAAAAGAAGATCACCAAGGCATATCATAATCACACTCACCAAAACCACAGACAACAAAGAATCCTGAAAGCAGCTCGTGAAAAACAAGAAGTCACACACAGAGGAAAAACAATACGACTAAGCTCAGATTATTCAGTAGAAACCATGCAGGCAAGAAGGCAATGGGATGACATATACAAAACCTTGAAAGAAAAAAATTGCCAGCCAAGAATAATATATCCTGCAAAACTCTCCTTCAAATATGTGGTGAAATTAGGACATTTCCAGATAAACAGAAATTAAGGGAATATGTAAAAAACCAAAACAAACTTACAAGAATTATTAAAGGGAGTCCCTTGATCTGAGAACAAACAACTTCAGCTCGCAGACTGAATGTAGGATGCAGGATCATACCATGCAGATACCAATCTAGAAATGAACTCTCAAGGACTATCCAATACCAGAAGAAATACAGCAGGGAATCAGAATAATTAATCTGTAATGACAACAACATCAGAACAATAAAAGAGGGAATAAACGGTGTACGTATACAACCTTCTAATAGAGAGGAAGGCAAGGAGATACCAAGAAATAATAGACTGCTTCAAACTTAGAAAGATAAGGGTAAATTTCACAGTAACCGCAAAGAAAGTTAACAAACATACTCAAAAAATAAAGAGGAAAAACATAAAGTCTCAGTAAAAACAAAACCTACAAAAACAAAAGAAATGAAAAAAAAAATCCACAAAAAAAAGGAATTCAGCACAGGAGAGTAAGAGGAACAAAGAAAACGTCAGCACCACAAAAGAAAAGCACTACAAAATGACAGCAATAAAATCACACCAGTCGATAATTACACTGAATATAAATGGACTTAACGCACCCATAAAGAGATGGAGAGTGACAGAATGGATAAAAAAACA
>NW_004443974.1:706723-741618 GCF_000243295.1 Trichechus manatus latirostris
GCTCTTCAAAAGACTTCACCAAAAGAGGAAAAAGAGAACCTACAGACTGGGAAAAAATTGGGGGACCGTACAAGTCAGACAAAGGTCTAATATCCATCATCTACAAGAAAATCCAACAACTCTACAACAAAAAGACAAATAATCCTATTAAAAAATGGGCCAAGGAAATGAACAGACACTTCACTAAAGAAGACATTCAAGCAGCCAACAGACACATGAGGAAATGCTCGCGTTCATTAGCCACTAGAGAAATGCAAATTAAAACCACAATGAGATATCATCTCACCCCAGCATTACTGGCACGAATCATAAACATTGGAAATAACAAATGCTGGAGAGGCTGCGGGGAAATCTGAACTCTTATGCACTGTTGGTGGGAATGCAAACTGATACAACCATTTTGGAAAATGATAAGGCACTTCCTTAGAAAGCTAGAAATAGAAATAGTATACGATCCAGCAATCCCACTCCTAGGAATATATCCTAGAGAAATAAGAGCCATCAAACGAATAGATATATGCATACCCATGTACATGGCAGCATTGTTCACAATAGCAGAAAGATGGAAACAACCCAGATGCCCATCAACAGATGAATGGATAAACAAACTATGGTACATACACACAATGGAGTACTACACAACGGTAAAGAACAATGTTGAATCTGTGAAGTATCTCATAACATGGCTGAAACTGGAGGACATTATGCTGAGTGAAATAAGTCAATCACAAAAGGACAAGTATTGTATGAGACCACTACTATAGAAACTCATGAATAGGTTTACACACAAAAAGAAACAATCTTTGATGGTTACGAGGGATGGGAGGGGTGGGGGGAGAATACTAAATAGGCAAAAGATAAGTGGTATCTTTCGTGAGGGGTGAGACAGTACACAATACTGGGGAAGCCAGCACAACTTGTACAAGGAAAGGTCATGGAAGTTCCATAGACACAACCAAACTCCCTGAGGGACTGAATTCCTGGGCGGAGGGCTGTGGGGACCTTTGTCTTGAGGAACATCTAGCTCAATTGGCATGACACAGTTTATAAAGACAATGTTCTACATTCTACCTTGGTAAGTAGCGTCTGGGGTCTTAAAAGCCTACGAGCAGCCATCTAAGATACTCCACTGGTCTCACCCCTTCAGGAGCAAGGAAGAATGTAGAGAACAGGATACAAGGAAAAGATTAGTCCAAAGGACTAATGGACCATAGCTACCAAGGCCTCCACCAGACTGAGTCCAGTACAGCTAGATAGTGCCCAGCTACCACCACTGACTGCTCTGACCAGGATCACAACAGAGGCTTCTGACAGACCTGGAGAAGGATGTAGAACAAAATTCTAACACACAAGAAAACGACCAGATTTACTGGCCTGAAAGAGATTGGAGAAACCCCAAGAGTATGGCCCCGAGACAAACTTGTAGCTCAGTGGTGAAGTCACTTCCGAGGTTCACCGTTCAGATGGGGATTGGACAGCCTCATAAAACAAAACGGGACTAATGAGGCACAGCAGTTCAAGGACAGGGACTAGAAGGCAGAAGCGGACAGGAAATCTAGTGATAGGGAACCCAAGGTTGAGTAAGGACAGTAGTGATGTGTAGTGACGTTGTTAACCATTGTCATAGAGCAACATGTGTACTAACTGTTTAACGAGAAACTATTTTGTTCTGTAAACCTTCATCTAAAGTGAGAATAGCAGCACAACTGGAAGAATGTAATCAATGTCACTGAACTGTGCATGTAGAAATTTTTGAAACGGTGTATCTTTGGCTATGTATATTTTCACCAAAAAGAAAAAAAGAAAGAAAGGTCTAGAAGGTCTTGGGGTTGTTAATCAATGTCATAAAACAATATGTGTACTGACTGTTTAATGAGAAAATATTTGTTCTGTAAACCTTCACCTAAAGTAGAATAAAAAAAAAATTAAAAAAAAAATATGTTTGTGGTAAATCCTAACCTCTATGCCTGTGGTTATAATCCCATTTGGGAATGGTTTGTCTTTGTTATGTTAATAAAGCTGGATTAGTGTAGGGTGTATTTTAGTCCATCTCTTTTGAGATATAAAGAGATTAAACAAGTTAGCAGAGTAGAGATGGTGTAAGATAGATGCCAAGCCACATGGAGATCTCCAGGGAACTAGGAAGTATTAGCTGAAGAGACAAGAGCCTTCCCCCAGAGCTGACAGAGACAGAAAGCCTTCCTGTAGAGCTGGCACCCTGAATTCAGACTTCTAGCCTCCTAAACTGTGAGAAAATAAATTTGTTTGTTCAAGCTATCAGCTTGTGGTATTTCTGTTACAGCAGCACTAGATGACTAAGACACCTGTCAATGTTCAATTGCTCTGACAGTATTTGTTGAAAAGTCTACCTTCCTCTATTGAATTGCTTTTTTTACTTTGCCAAAAATCAGTTGGGCACATTTGTGTGGGTCTATTTCTGTGTTCTCTGTTCTATTCCCATGATCTATGTGTCTATCCCTCTGCCAAATATCTCACAGTCCTGATTACCATAGCTATACAGGAAGTCTTGAAACCAGGTACACTATTCTTTCCCCCATCTAATGGACTTAGCACCTTGATTAAAATTAATTGACTGTAGAAATATGTGTTCATCCAAATGGGACTAATGGGGCACAGCAGTCCAGGAACAAGGACTAGAAGGCAGAAGGGGACAGGAAAGCTGGTGCTAGGGAGCCCAAGGTTGAGTAAGGATAGTGTTGTGTTGTGAGGTTGTTAACCATTGTCATAGGGCAACATGTGTACTAACTGCTTAATGAGAAACTATTTTGTTCTGTAAACCTTCATCTAAAGTGAAAATAGTAGCACAATTGGAAAAGTGTAGTCGATGTCACTGAACTGTGCATGTAGAAATTTTTGAAATGGTATGTCTTTGGCTATGTATATTTTCACCAAAAAAAAAAAAGGTCGAGAAGGGAGAGGGTTGACATGTTGTGGGGTTGTTAACCAATGTCATAAAACAATATGTGTACTACTGTTTCATGAGAAACTATTTGTTCTGTAAGCCTTCACCTGAAGTACAATAAAAAAAATAAAAATAAAATAAAATTGATTAAAAAAAAATAAAGTGAGAATAGCAGCACAATTGGAAGTAGAATTCTTGCCTTCCATGTGGGAGACTGGGGTTCAATTCCCAGTCAATGCACCTTGTGCATAGCCACCACCCATCTGTCATTGGAGGCTTGGGTGTTTCTATCATGTATTTTCTACATATGTATTTTTCCCTGAACATGAACTTAACTTTCTGAATTACCCTATATATATGGTGCTTTTCAAAGCATTTATTTCTGAAAGAAACACTCACTCTGGCTTCTCTTTCAGTTCTTAAGCATTAATTATATGCTCCAATCACACTGTCTAACTCCAGGTGGCTATGGGTGGTCACAGCCTTTAGGCATTGCCTGCCACTCCTCCCCTTGCCTCATGTGAGCTCTGAGGCAGACCAGCTCAAACCCAGAAGAGTTCTGTGCTTCAGTCCTTCAGGCAGATCAGAACAGACACACACAATAATCATCTAGCAAAGTCTGTTCTGTTCAATGCAGAGCCAGAGATCAGGCCCCATCTGGGAGTAAGGGCCTCCGCCACCGCCACCACCATAAGATGGCTAAACCACCAAGCTGGGGAGGGAGTGGGGTGCAGGCAGTAAAAAAAAATCAAAGCTTTCCTACCACTTCTAAGTTGCCTTTTTCTTGACTCAACATTGGCTTAGGTACTACAACCATCCAACTGCTTTTCGGAGTTCTTACAAGGTGGAGTCTCCCAATTTCTGGTTGTTTTCTTTGGTGATCCTCTTGAAGAATGGAAGTTCTCATGCCACCATCTTTCAGGAAGTATCTCTAATTTATCAAATGTTCATCTGAAGCAGCCAGAATATTAACCAAAGCTGGAAAGAAATCAAATGAAGTGCCAACTGAGAGAACTGAACCAAACTTACACTGAATGCTGCCGTGCTGACCTGAGGTAGAGGAGAGAGCAGCAGCACCACGCCTAAGGGCTGATTCAGCTGCCACTCTCACCAGGCAGAAGGTGGTCAGAATGCTTTACCAGGGGAAGTGATGCCTCCTGCCCCCAGGTGGTTTGATGGCCTCTTCAGTACTCCCATAATACTTGCATAAACAATCACTATTGCACTACTGCCTTGTTAAGTATAAAATTCATTTACGTGTTTGTCTTGAAAGTATGTGAAGCTGCCTTAGAACTACATTTTTTGTAAACCCAACACCTAACAAAATGTGTGGCACATTGTAAACATTCAGTAAATGTTAAATGAGTTAGTGAATAAGCAAATGAATGAACAAACAAAATACTAAAAGTTTGAAGCTGAACCTTTAAAGAAAGTAGAGTATGGCTTGGCCAAGAAGTCCAGGGGATGACACAGGCAGAAGCAAGGTATTAGCAAAGCCCCCAAGGCAGGAGAGACCGCTAGTATTCAGGGAAGGCAGGAGTTGAAGTGTTGCAGTGAACACATGGGAATGTATCAAGTGGCACTGAATCAACAGACAGGGAACCCGGTTGAGAAGCACCCCTTACGCCATGTTTTATAGGAAATGAATACCATACTGCCATAGGGAATTAATACCACATTAACACCTGAATACTGACCATAATCCAAGGCATTGCTGCCCCAGGTCCTTTTAATCAAGAAGAAGAAGAAAATTAATAGCAGAGACAAATGTCAAATAGAATACTTTCTGTCTGATTATTCAGAGATAATTGGCTGGCATTGCTATCACTGTTATGGGTGTAGCCCCATCAAGAATGCCTGTCACATTCACCCCTGAGGTTGATGACATCAGCTCTCAAGCTGCCCCATCATGTGGAGGTGTGTGTGAGATAGGCTACCCAGAATCTCAAAACAAAATGTCCTTCAATAAGATTCTAAAAACAATTTCCTTCTTTGTCTAGCATCTCTTAAGAAATGCACTGTCTCCTTCTGAGGATGACACCCACCCCTGTGACTGTCAACCACATGCCCCCATTGTGACAAGTTCTGAGAAGCAGTGCAGCACAGCTCATTTGAATTCCATGGTCCTGAGAGAAAAGGATGCTTTGTATGAGGTATGATTGTAAAACAATATGACCACTTTTGTTATAAATATAGAACAGAGAAATCCTAATCCTCAACTTTTTAAAATTTAAAATAAACCTGTTAAAATTTTGAAATCAATACATTCCTTCCTATCAGAGCCAAAAGAAAGATAAGAATTATTGTCTCAGGTAATAACAGGATTCTGTTATACATGGAAAGCACTCCAAGGAAGCAGCTCAGTGCAGCCAGAATGAATATGAACCATGGAAAAACTAAAATAACTCTGGACAGGTATTTCCCACCATCCAAGTGGACAATACTAAACAACTTCATTCCTGGAATGGTAGGCTGAGGACTTCCCACAGTCGACCCCTCTGAGGAGGAACAGGAGGCTGCTCAAAGTCGATGTTCCCGTAAGCCATTCTAAGGTCTAGTTTAATAGTTTGGGTAGTGGAACGGTAATAGCTAGTCATACTTTTCTAGTTGAAATTCTCACTTCACATTCTTTTCCAGGGAGACCTGGGGTCTTGGCAGACTATGTGTTCAGGCATCTGAAGGATTTTTTTTTTTTTTTTAATTATTGAAAATTTATGTTCACACAAAAACCTGTACACAAATCTTCAAAAAAGCTTCATTTGTAATTGCCAGAAACAGTAAACAACCCAGATGTTCTTCAACCAGTGAATGGATAAACAAACTGTGGTGCACCCATGCCATGTAATACTACTCAGCAATAAAAAGAAGCAAAACCATTTATGCACTCAACAACCTGGGTGGATCTCAGTAAATAACGGTGAGTGAGGAAAATTCAATCTCATAGTGTTACATACACTGTGTGATTTCATTCATATGTTGTTATTGTTGTCTGCTGTTGAGTCAATTCTGACTCACAGCAACCCTATAGGACAGAGTAGAACTGCCCCATAGGGTTTCCTAGGTTGTAATCTTTATGGAAGCAGATCACCAGATCTTTTCTCCTGAAGAGCCACTGGTGGGTTGGAACCATTGATCTTTTGGTTAGCAGTCGAGTGCTTAACTATTGCACCACAAAGTTCCTTTTCATTCATATAACTGACTAAAAATGACAAAATTCTAAAGATGAAGAACAGATTAGTGGTTATTAGGGGTTGGGGATAGTGGGGTAGGGTGAGCTGTGACTATAAGGGAGTATCATAGGGGCTTTGTGGTGGGAATGTTGTCCTGTGTCCCCATTGTGGTGGTGGTCACACGAACCTACGCATATGATAAAATTACACAGAAATGAGTACATGTAAAACTGGTGATGTCTGAATAAGGTAAGTGAATTCAATATCAATTCAATATTTCAGTTAGGATACTGTATTATAGTTTTGCAAGATATCACCATTGGGGGAGACTGGGTAAAGGGTACATTCAGTCTCTCTGTATTATCCCTTACAACTGCAGGTGAATTGACAACTAACTGAACATAAGTTTAAAAACAAATTCTTTGGGGGGAAAAATTTGGGTCTAGCCTCCATTCCCACATTGTGGTCCCCTGCTGTGTGGTGGGCCAGCCTCTTAGCCTTGGTGAGACCACTGACTATTAATTCTCTCAGCCCACAGTATCAGCGCTAGCCAGGAGGCCCAGGTCATCCCAACCACACATGCTGGTTCAGCTCAGGAGTCCGTTCCCTGCTCCAAACCCGCTTTGTCATCTGCAAACTGTGCCCGTCATCCTTTCTTTGCCTCTCTCAAAGAAAAGGGAGCATGCCAGAGCCCTGTGAAACCACTGAGAGTGCCATGGGAAGAGCAGCAGAAGGACAAGGTCATGTCCAACAGAACGTGGCTACACTTCCTTGACATTCTGCTTTGCTGTCTGACCTCCTTCTAAACCCCCTGTGGCCCTCAACCCACTTCTGGACATTGGTCTTCATTTCTAAAATAGTCTGCACTACTGACACTGACCACTCGGAAGCCCTGTTCTTCTTCACAGGCCTGCCCTCCCTGGGTCAGAGGCCCCCGCACTTGCCTGCCAGAGGCCCCTCCAGGGGCCCGTAACTCCCACCCTCACCCCATCCACTTTAGGTAATTCAATGAAGTATAGACACCTGACAATCACAATTCTGTGTTTTTCAGACACCCGGGAAGCCCAAAATAAAATGTAGAGATCCTACAATGTATCTTGATCCTTCCTCCATATGGTTTCTGAGCTTGCTCTCACTCTCTGTCTCAGGGGGAGGCCTGTGTTTCAGACAAGTCGTGGTAGATACAATTATTTATATAACCATGATACCATTATCAAATACTACAAAATTGACGATAACTCCTTAGTATCATCTGATATATGTTGTTAGGTGCCATCAAGTCAGTTCCAACTCACAGCGACCCTAAGTACAACAGAATAAAACACTGCCTGGTCCTGTGCCATCCTCACAATTGTTGCTATGCTTGAGCCCATTGCTGCAGCCACTGTGTCAATCTGTCTCATTGAGGGTCTTCCTCCTTTACATTGACTCTCTAATTTACCAAGCATGATGTCCTTCTCCAGGGACTGATCCTTCCTGATAACATATGCAAAGTATGTGAGACGAAGTCTCGTCATCCTTGCTTCTAAGGAGTATTCTGGCTGTACTTCTTCCAAAACAGATTTGTTTTGTCTTTTGGCAGTTCATGGTATATTCAATATTCTTCACCAACATCATAATTCAAAGTCATCAATCCTTCTCAGGTCTTCCTTATTCGTTGCTCAACTTTTGCATGCACATGAGACGACTGAAAACATCATAGCTTGGGTCAGGCGCACCTTAGTCCTTAAAGTGACATGTTTGCTTTCTAACACTTTGAAGAGGTCTTCTGCAGCAGATTTGCCCAATGCAATGTGTCATTTGATTTCTTGGAAACCCTGGTGGCACAGTGGTTAAGTGCTACGGCTACTAACCAAAAGGCTGGCAGTTTGAATCCACCAGATGCTCCTTGGAAACTCTATGGGGCAGTTCTACTCTGTCCTATAGGGTCACTATGAGTTGGCATCGACTCAATGGCAATGGATTTTTTTTTTTTGTTCCATGGGTGTTAATTATGGATCCAAGTAAAATGAAATCCTTGACAACTTCAATCTTTTCTCCATTTATCATGATGATGCTTATTGGTCCAGTTGTGAGGATTTTTTTTTTTCTTTATGTTGAGGTGTAATCTATATTGAAGGCTGTAGTCTTTGATCTTCATCAGTAAGTTCTTCAAGTTCTCTTCACTTTCAGCAAGCTAGGTTGTGTCATCTGCATAATACAGGTTGTTAATGAATCTTCCTCCAATCCTAATGCCCCGTTCTTCTTCAGATAGTCCAACAGTAGGACAAACTGACAGGCGCATGAGAGATCTGATATATAGTCTATAATAAAATTTCTGATCATCTCCAAAACGTCTTTTAAAAATTGGTTTGATTAAATCTGTTGGAACAATGGTAAAAACACTTTATTTGGTTATTCTTTAGTCTCTTTCAGTCTAGGGAATGTACCCCCCACCCCCGCCCTGTCCCCTGCCACCAACTTGTTTCTATCCCCATGTTGTTGACCTTTTACACTTCTGCCAATCTGACAACTTAGAAACGGTCTCTCGATTTGCACTTCCCTTATTAGGATTGAAATTGTGTATCTTCTCGTATGCTTAAGGGCCATTTCCTTTTTTTTCTGTGAGCAATCTGTTAATATCTTTTTCTAACTCTTATTGTTCCTTCATTCAGGAGATACTTAGTAAATCCACAGCATGAAACAGGCGTGGGCATGACGGACTCCCAGGGCTGGGCCTTGGGAGCCCCCAGTCCTGGAGCACACACATTGAAGGGAAATGCACTGTGCCCTCTTACTAAGCAGGGGAAGTCCAGAGTGCCAACATGCTTCCAGCTCTCTGGATGTGCCTTGCTTTCACAGCTCTACCTACTTGCAGAGGCATTTTCTCTGCTGAAATGCCCCCTCGCCTCCACCTGTGTCTACTCTCCTTATTCATCAAGATTCTGCTCCAGGGTTACCTCTTCCTGGAGGTCTTCCATATGGCCTCCTCCATGTTCTCCTCACACACCGCTACAACAGCAACACTGTGGACTTTTCGCTTTGTCTGCCACAAGACTGCAGTTGTGTAGCCACTCACTGTAGCCTAACCACCTGAATTTCCTCACATGGAGCACAGTGCCTGAAAACTGTAGGGCCATAGAAATAAATCCTGGGAGAAGCACCAGGCTGTTAAGTTGCAAATAAACATCCAAATGGATGCTGTACCAGTGTGCCATTCAGAGTGGCCTTGCTCAGACATTTCTTGTAGCCTCTCCTTTGGACCTAATTACCTTCAGAAGCTAGAGCACATTATTTTCAATATCCTCTATAGTAAATGACTCTCATCCTTTTAGAGACAATTTGATTTATAGCAAACAGCCAAAAGTAATCTGTATAAAATCTGATAAGTAACACAGATGATCAAGTTGTGCAATGAGATTTACTATTAATAAAACAAGGTATAACTGTAAAGTAATGAGGTTGGTTTTCCTTTCCACCCCCTATGCTGTCTTTGAGGACAACTAAGAGTTGTATGACAGACATGATTTGGCCATAGACATTACTAGAATAAGTTGATAAGAACTCTAAGGGTATTCATTTGAAGGAATATGCATAAATTGAAGATAAAAATCCCAACAGCACCTGATATCTGTTTTTAAAAGCTGAGGTGTTTGTTACATAAGAAAGATTTTTACTTGGTCGGTGTGGTACCAATACTTGAAACTAGAATGAAATAGAAACTGTAAGAATTCAGTGTTCAGCTGTGTGTGTGTGAATATTTGTATTTGTATATGTATACTTACAAGCTATAAAAACTTTCTAACTTATTGAAAGCCTTAAGATACTTTTTGTTTTCAGATAAATTCATTCTTATTAATAGAAGAGTGATATTGAAGTTACTTATATACACACTTATTTCTCCAATAGTTTTTGGACTACTTTCAAAAAATCCATTGCCACTGAGTCAATTCTGGCTCATAGTGACCCTATATGATGGAGTAAAACTGCCCCATAGAATTTCCAAGAAGCACCTGGTGGATTTGAACTGCTGACCTTTTGGTTAGCAGCCACAGCTCTTAACCACTGCACCACCAGGGGGACTACTATAGCACATTGTATATAACAGATACTCAATGATTGTTTGTTCAATTGGATTTAGCTAAACTGACAACTCACTTGAGACATTTAAGTCAGGATGAATTCTTACCAGAGTCGGGCTGCACATCTTTGTTGTCCATTCCAACCCAATCAGTTTCTAAATCTTTAGAAAACTTCATGGCGAAATGTATATCTGCAGCCCTGAACTCCACTCCACATCACATATCCAATTCCCGACTCAACGTTTCACTTGGATAGCTAACAGACATCTCCAACTCAGCGTGTTCATAATGGGACTCTTCCCTCACACCTGCTCCACTCCTGCCTCCCCATCCTAGCCAATGGAGCTCCCTCCTTCAAGTTACTCAAGCCCTAAACTCGGAGTAACCCTTGATTCCTTCTTCTCATATTTCATATCCAATTCATCAGTAAATCTTGTTGACTACATCTTCAAAAAGTATCCATAATTCAACGATTCTTACCATTCCTAATGACTACCCTGGTCTAAGACACTTTCACATCTACCCTGGACCATGGCAATAAATTCTAAAGTGGCTGTGGGGTTTACATTAACTTTACCCAAAGAATTTGGTCTCTGTCCTTGGTTCCTGGGGATAATCGCTAAAATTTTAAAATTTCCCTACTAGTTTAAGTGCCTTTGATGAAAACTCCAGACCATGCCTAACTACCAGATTATGCTAGGGAGGCGACTCTTGGCCGGGAGCTGGTTAGACCCAAGGGTCCCATCTCATGATACCATCTCACAATGACGTGACCAGAGGGACCTAACTTGTGATATCACTTCATAATGACCACCTCATGATGACGTGACAAAAATCCTCTATCAAAGCTCTGGACACTGAATCTCCGTGAGCTTCCTGGTTGGTGAAAGACATCTTGCTCTTGGGAGGGTGACATACCTTCTGTAGGACACAGAAGCTCCACATTGGGAACCCTCCCAGACCTCACCTTATGCATCTCTTCTTTATGCTGATTCTGATTTCTATCCCTTATCGTAAAGCTGTAATCATAAGTATAGCACTTTCTTTGATTTCTGTGACTCATTCTAGCAAATTATCGAACTTGAGAGAGTAGTGGGAGCCAGCAGGTCATAAATGAAGGACACTGGGAACCCTTGATCTTGTGGATGGCATCCTGAATGGGTAGTGGGAAAACCCCGAATTTGTGGCCAGCAAGTCAGAAGTGAGGGTGTCATGGGGATTCCCGAGCTTGCGGCTGGTGTCTGAAGTCTTGGGCCTACTTGGCAGCCTGGAGGACTGGTTCCTTTAATTTGTGAGACCGACCTAGCTCTGGGTGGTTAGGGTCAGAGGAGAAAGTGCTGCATGTGTAGCTGGTGTCAGAACAGAAGTGACAGAGAAGTGGAAGTGGGGATTTTGATTTATATTTGATTATATCCTCTCAACTGCCCAGCACATCCAGAACTCCTAGAAGCACACTCTTTGGTGGTAATCTCCCATATGGACTCTGAGCTGTGACCAACAGCAGTGTGTACACTTGGCAAGCAAGCAGAAACCTGAAGCACTTGTTTCCTGGGGCTCACCCTCCTGCTTCCCTGCCTGGGGGCCCTGAGCTACCTGGTGAGAAGCCACCTGGCCTATGCTGCTAGGTGGTAAGAGACTCACAGACCAGCTAACAACCAACACTCTCCAGGAGCCAGGAGTGGAGCTGCTAGCTGGCCAGCCCTCCTCAGAGGTATTATTAAAGCTAAGAGGCACAGGTGAGCCCTGCCCACACAGCAGGACTGCCAGCTTAGGCTAGCACAGCTTATGGGATCATGACGTAAGTGGATGGCAGTTGCTTTAGGTCACCAGGGTTTGGAGTAATGTGTTATATAGCCTTGGAAGGGTCTTCCCCTTCAGCACTTGCTCCCCCACAGCCAATTCTCAACAGAGCAGAGTAGTCATCAGTGGGGGATGGGAAGGGCATAGGATGTTGAGGTTAGGGAGAAGCAGGGCCTGGAAAACCTTTGCCTTCAGCCACCAGAGCATGTACAGTGGAGAAGACGCACTTCGTTCAGGCAGTAAGACTGTCTTGTAGTCAGGTGTGTTTGGAGGAGCTTGGCCATCAGGGCCTCCAGGCCTGCAGGCATACCAGCACATGGGCACATTCTCACTGCAGGGCCTCTGCACGAGTTGTTTCCTCTCTCCAGAATACCTTGCCTCAGAGATCCACACCCCCACCTCCTTCCAGACATTTCTCAAATGCCACCCCCCAGCAGTGAGGGCTACCCTGGTCCCCCTGCAGCTCTTCCAGCCCTTCACCCTGCTTTATGTTATCTACTAAGCTCTGACATTTACTTATGAATATGCTTAGTGTCTGTCTCCCCCACTAGAATGCCAGTTATAACTAAACGGGCAGCTTCTGTCTGGAGGTGAGATGGGAGGACAGAGAGGGTTAGGAGCTGGTTGAATGGACATGGGGAGTCAGGGGTGGAAAGGAGGAGTGTGCTGTCACAGTATGGGGAGAGCAATTAGGGTCACATAACAATGTATATACAAATTTTTGTATGAAAAAAAAAAAGAATGCCAGCTCTACACAGCAGGGACCTCGAACAGGACCTGAGGCACATAGTAGGTACTCAATGAATTTTTGCTAAATCAGTGAATGGCATCTCAGATTTTAACTCTTAGATGACAGAAACAAGTGGGAAGTCCTTAAGACTGTGCTGAACTCTTGTGTGTGTGAAAACTCCCTAGTCATCAGGCAAATGTTGTTAAATCTTCAGCCACAATCGGCCCTAGGCCCTCACAGACAAGTCTTCGTGGCTGCGCAGTGGTGGTGCACCAAGACTGGGTGGGTGGTGCACCAAGACTGGGTGGGTGGTGCACCAAGATGGAGCGCGGGGTCCCTGGGGCCCTCCAGGCTGTGTGGAGCATGTGCAGCCTTCCCCTGGGCCCCTGTGCACACAGCTGTCAGAGCCTGGCAGATGGAGCATGAAGAACCCTGTGAGACCATGGTGAGGGCAGGGAGCACCAGGGTGTCTGTCAGTCTGTCCATGGGAGCCGAGGAAGCCAGAGAGCTCAGAAGTGCCCACACCACCTCCTCTGTGCCACTTCAAACACACCAGCTCACAAGCCTCTTACAGAGCACCTTCCACATATCGGCAGCTCTGGGCCTTTGCCTTGTGTCACGTTGCTGAAATACAGAGGAAAAGTTTGCAGGGTCTAAGCTGACTCTCAAACTGCACAGGGGCCAGTCTTGCCAGGCAGCTTGTAAGGAAGGGCTGAGTCATGAGGGGTTGTGTGTTGTGAATGCAGTCAGGAGAGCCTCTTCCTGCCCACACCCACCTCATCCTCTACTTCCTGGGAGGGACACATACAAATGAACACAAAAATGCATGGTGAAGAATTTAGAATCTACAAATCCATCTGCTAGATACAAACCCAAATGTTTCACAGTTTTAATAAGGATGTTTCCTTTACTCCAAATGTAATCATGTCACCTTCCTACCTTGTATATCCAAACTGGCATGTTCTCATTTCGCGGTTTAAGAAATAATTCTTATGAACTGAGCACAAGTAGGCAGGGAGCAGGAGAGAAGTATCTGTGGAAGGGCCCAAGAAAAAGAACTTTAAGGAGGGTTTGTTCCAGACAGGCCCTGTGTGTCTGTGGGAAGGAGCCCAGGCCACAGAGGAAGCCCTGGGCGTCAGCACCTCAACCATGGAGAAGCCCATCCTGCGGCAGGCAAGAAGATGGGCAGGAGGGCTTCAGTGTGCAGGTGTTGCTGGAGTACACAACTTAATTCAGATAAAGAATTTGAAACAGCCTAAGTCCTCAATCGAAGTCCTGGTGGTGCAGTGGTTAAGAGCTATGGCAAGTACAGCTGCTAACTAAAAGGTATGCAGTTCAAAACCACCAGCTGCTCCTTGGAAACACTATGGGGCGGTTCTACTCTGTTCTAAAGGGTCACTATGAGTCGAATCGACTCAATGGCAAACCTAGTCAGATTTAGCTGCTCTCCTTTCCAGCCATGGTGAGACAGGAATAGGATTCACTCAAACCCTTTCCTTGACCCCCCTGCACACTAATCAGGGGTCAGGAACTAGGACAGGTGGAGTACAAGGAGGACAGCCACAAACAACACCAGCCTGGCACCAAAGTGCTAAGACACAGCTACTTTGTGGAGCTCAGTACTGAGCATGTGCACCAAGCATCCCTCAGGCTGTCTCTTCCAGATGCAGCCTCACTGTCATGCTGGCACCCTTGCCCCATGTATCAGTATAACTGAAAATAAATTCTATGTCAAAGTCCTGATCACAGGAAGTCAGTGTAGCTTAGAGAAAGAAGCCTATACCTGCTTTCAGATACCACATCATACCTAACTCTCTATGTGACCCTGGGCAGCCCACCTGACCCATAGGTCCCTGAATCAGCCCAGTGGTTAAAAAGCACTATAAGACCCAGATAGGAGCCAGGGCCCAGGCCATCCTGAAGAGGTAATGTACACACACTGGCGCATGCGTGATGCCCACTTTTACTTCCATAGTGATGCTTTGGGAACCTCCCCAAGGGCCACAGTTTATACAACCTCTTGTCTGCCAATCCTAAAAGTGAAAACACCCAAGGTGCTACAGAGCAGCTATGTTCCCAGAAAATAACATCAAAGTCTACACTGTAATAGGTGAAATAAATCTCACCCCCTTTTTATCACTAATGATAATAGAAGGAAATACGTTTTGAAAGAAATCTGTTCTATAATTGCAAATAGATATTTGGCAGAGGAACTGAGTACAATCTGTAAGGAAACTTAAGCACCAACATTTTGTGGTTGACTTCCTCATTCATCACCAGTTGTTAAACTTTGGATCTGATCTCTAGACCCCATACACTCCTGTTTCCTCACTCCTACTCCTACAAAACTCATTCATTTACACCCTTTACCAAACGTTTACTAGCAGGGTTTCATGACAAGAACTCCATGCATTTGGGATGCAACAAGAAGTAAGAGAATAGGATGAAACTCTTGAGAGCTTGCAGCCTACTGGTGAACACAGACCCTGAAGTGCTACAACCCCATGTCCCACGGTTTGGGCCAACCCAGGACTCGCTCAGAGCCCATAGGAGGCTTTTTACCTCCATTAGGTTCTTGGAGCTGGGGATAGTGCAGACCTGGAGTCGGGGCAAAAGTGAGCAGGGCAGAGAGTAGGAAGAGTATTTCAAGCAGAGAGAACAACAAATGTGAAACCTCTAAGCAAACGAGAACATGATGTGTTCATGTGCATGCACAGGGATTGAAGGCAATAGTGGTAACAGGTAAGAGTAAGCATTCAACAAAGGCTATACGAAGCCATGGTAAGAATTTTGGACTTTATCTTGAAGGTGATCTACAGCTATTGACATACATGTGGGAAAATCATAGAATATGGTATCAAGGAGACCACGAGAGTAGATGCGTATGGGTTTCCCGCAGCTGCCGTTACAAATGGTCACAAACCAGGTTGCTGAAAACAACAGAAATTTGTTCTGTCAAAGCTCTGGAGGCTAAAAGTCCAAAATTAAGATGTCAGCAGGGCCATGCTCCCTCTGAATGCTCTAGGGAAAAATCCTTCCTTGTCTCTTCCAGCTTCTGGAGCTCCCAGAATCCTTGGCATTCCTTGTCTTATAGCTGCATCACTCTCTTGTCTTCACATGTCCTTCTTCCCTCTATGTGTCTTTGTGTGTTCTCTCTTCTTATAAGGACACAAATCATTGGATTGAAGGCCATCTTAATCTAGTATGACTTAATCTTGATCTCTAACCAAATGACATCTGCAAAGACCTTATTTCTAAATAGGATCACAGTCAGAGGTTCCAGGTGGACATGAATTTTTCTGGGACACCATCCATCCCATTACAGAACGTCATAAAAGAGGGAGGATTTAGTACCATCCAAGCTACAGACAGGTCAAGTATGAGAAGTACGGTAACGGTATTGGTTAAGGTAAATGACTCTAGCTGCTATAACAACCCCAAAATTTCAGTAACTTAACACAACAGCTTGATTCTTGCTCACAAGAAGTCCATTGTAGATATCTCTTGTGAATGGCAGTCATCCACACAGTCATTCTGGAACCCATGCTCTTCCACTTTGTGGTTCTGTCCTTCTCTAGGTAAAGCACTATGAAGGGAGGTGTCTATGGGCAAGGCCTGGAAGTGGCACATCACTTCTGCCCATATTCCATCAGCCAGAACTCAGTTACATGATCCAACAGAGGCTAGGAAGCATGTCCAGCTGTGTGCCGGTAATTAAAAGGAAATAGACTTGGGTTAACTTTTATCAGTCTCTGCCAAAAACTGAAAAAGATCCTTTAGAGTAATAAATTTGGGTTGGTTGTATCAATTAGTTACTGCCACTTAACAAACTACCCTAAAACTCGGCAGTTAAAAAAAAAAAAGAAGTTATTTCTCATGAGTCTGATTGACTAGGAAACTCAGCTGACCTCCCCTGGGCTGGTTCTAGTGCAGATCATCTGGGCTGGCTGGTCAAGGAGGCTTGGCTTGGCTTGGCTCCACACAGTCTCGACTCTCTGACAGGCAAGCCTGGTTTTCTTTGCTACTGTCGGTGGGCTCGAGATAAAGAGGGGATGCATGCAGGACTCTGAGGGCTTGATGTGGTACTGGCACACTCCGCCACATTCTATGGCCCAAAGCAAGTCACTAGACAGTCCAGGTTCAAGGAATGGGGACATAGTTCAGCCTCTTCACGGAAACACTGCAGAGTCACATTGCAAAAGTTGCGTATACATTTGCATGGAAGGTTGCAATCTGTCTGCTAGAGTGACTGGCAAGAGTGCCACTGATGAGATGAGGTATGGGTTCTGAGCAGAAGCATCAAGCTGAGGAGTGAACTTGAATGAGTCAAAGTAAGTGCTAGGAACATTACTTGAGACAGCAACCTTGTAGGGAGTAGGAGAAGAAGATAAAATAAAACAGCAGGACTTGAAGGGAAGAGCAAAGGGAGATTAATAGATGGTGCACTGGAAATATCTGCACAGCTTCAAGAAACAAACAAAACCAAAAGTACCACTGTGGCTACCCCACTTCCACCAGAAGTTCAAACACAAATAGCTCATGCTATTACTGGCCTGATCAAGCAGAGAAGGTGCATATGCCCAATAAGTAAGCGTGCTTTGAGCCTGCTCACCGTCTGATGCTCCTGTTGCTATGTGACCCCAGGCAAGTAACCACAGTGAGAGAACATGTGAACACACAAGGCCATCTTCATTTCAACGATGCACTTCTCTGTGAGCAACAGAGATGACATCCATCAGTCCAGCAGGTCCTGTGTGCCATGTGCCATGCTGGGTGCTTCCACCTTCCTATAAATAGGGCACAGGCCCTGCCCTCAGGAGCCCCTCTGCAGCAGGGCAGGTACAAGGGGTGGAGCAGTGAGCGAGGAAAGGTGCAAGCAGAGTAATCACATTATCAGAGCATGGAAGAGGGGCAGCTAATATCAGTTTTTTCTCTTCTGGTCAGTCAGTTGATTTAACTCTGCATCAGGGACATGCAAACTCTCCCCTTTGAGTGACTCTGGCCCATTTAGGGAAGGTTGTCTTTCTGATTCTGCCCGATCCTCCTCTCTTCCTGAGTTGTCAACATGGTACAGCAGAGGGTGTGCACAGCATCCCATGTCCTTGTGTTATTGGGAGTGGGTTGTGCTGGGCTCCTCCAAGAAGCTGCAGCACCTCCATCTATGAGGGAAGGATGCCACTAACAGGACATTCTCCTGGTCCCCCTACTAATCCAGACTTTTCTAAAGCAATCAGCTTAGTCAGAGCCTTTACATGTGACTCCCTAATATCTCTGCCTTCTTCCCACAAACTGTGGGACAGATAAGGGTGGGGATTAGGCTGTCTTAACCTCATGATCCAATCTCCCTCAGATAGCAACATCTTGGTGGTGTCTTCTTTACACTTGTGGGCAGCACTCTAGGGCCTGAATCATCAGTGCTTGGTTTTTGATGTGCTAAGGAATTTAAAAAGCTCTCTCTCACTCTCCCTGTCTATGTCTCTCTCTCTCTAAAGCATATTAAGTTGCCAAATGAAAAACTGGATTTGATGGTCAGAGTGAGAAATGTCTTATTGTTTGGTGGGTGTCTGCCCTTTCCCTGTAGCAATACCTCTTATGGTTGTAGAGCCTATAGGGCAAAAAGATGGAAATACACCTGGAAGTATGATCCCCATTACAATGATCCTACTCCTGTTACCAAGACTAGGAGTAGGATTAATACTGCTCCTAATAATAACAATAATAATAATAATAACCATGCTGAAATGACAAAGACTCCTTAGTGAGGAGGGTAGGAGATGGAAAGAACACTGATCATGTGGTCCCTCCAGAGAGGTCCTGGGCTTGCTCTGATACTTTTTCTGTAAAATATTCACCAGCTTCTCACAGCAGAAAATGTGCTCTAACATTTATTCATTCAGTCAGCAAATATTTACTGAGTGCCTGCTATTAGGCAGTATGCTAGGAGCAGGGCAATAGTGGTGAATAAGGCAGACAGGATGTTTATTATTTAGAAGGGCAGATAAACAGTAAAGAAATAATCACACCACAGCTTATTTTCTACACACACTTCTACTGTGGCAATGCATGTTTATTGAGCACTTACTACAGCAACACTAACAGCTCTGCGTCATGCTCTGGAAGTGGGCCTGAAATTAGATGCCTGTCAAGCCCTTACCATCATCAGACAAGCAGCACTGGGAGTCCTCATTATGACCACACACACACACACACACACACGTTTTGAATGGGTTAGATGATCGCGATAACCAGGGAATACTCAATGCATCATGCACCCAAAGCATCTCACAGGCTCCACAGCTGCAGCTGAGGAGAGCTTCACCTCTGCAGAGGTTCTGGAGCAACTCACCATTCCTCTGGAACAGGGGAGAACAGTAATTAGAATTAGCAAACAGAGGGCTTCGTAGCATATTTGCCTTAAAAATTATCCTCAGTTAAACAATCTAATAACTAAACAGCCAACAGAATCTACACATGGGCCACCTCATAAGGTTGCTAATGTCACTGATCTTTCTCCCCTCCACAAAACAATATGCAGGAATAAAACTGTTTTCCACTGTGTAAATGGCAACTTAGTCAAAAAATTTAGAATTGTAATCCACACCACACACCTGAGTGTCCTTGGAAGCAGACAAGCCTTCAAAGCTTCTTCTCTCCATGGGTCTGTTCCTTAGATGAAGAAGAGAAAAAACTCATCACACTCAAAGTGCTTATTCTTCCATTCATCAAGTGGTTTGATACTAGCCACTTTCTAGATGAGAAAGCTTCAAAGACTCTCATGTTTTTAAAGTCTTCTTGGGACAGAAAGGTTAAGTAAGATGTTTTTGTAAGATGACATTATGAAGAAATAAAGCTTCAAGAAACATTGAAATAAAAAACAATTGTCTCGGATACATCTGGGTTCTCTTTTTGTTTTAATTTTTTGGTGGAAACAAATCAAATCAGGTCAAGTCCAAATGATGGAAAACGATAAGAACAGAGGAGGGGTCATCAGCAGATGAGTCTGTTCAGAGAGAGGGAATTAGAAGAGGTCATTAAAGATAGCAGATAGAAAAGGAGAAAGCTATGAAAATGAAGAAAAACGTTTTGAATTAAGAGGGAGTCATGGTGTTGTTAATAATAAAAAAACTATTTTAAAGCACTATTTGAATAGACATTGTTTAGAGAAGATTCAAAAAGAGGAGACCAAAATGTAAAATGTTTTTCAATTAGCTAAATGATCAAGCTCTAATCTGTACGGTGGGTGCCTAGAGATAAGGAGGAACCTGGATGCAGACAAGTTGCACCCATTTCTCCCAGAAAGAACAAAACACTCTACATAAATGTCATTAATTTTCCTAAAAACCCTGGGAGGGGCCCAGGGTACAGAAAGGAGGGGGGCAGTCCCCATGGAGCTGCCTTTTCTATTTGCTAAGAATATGAACAAATCCCAAGTACATGTTAAGTGGTTTAATAAATTTACAGAGTCTTGCATAAAGTAAATTAGATCTGGCTCGTTTTTTGCTGGTTTTTGTTTTCTAATAAGGTTGAACCAATGTAGGCATTTAAAGTGCAAAAATCTATTGTTCTGGGAAGAATCGTAGCCCAGACCATTTACATCTCTGCTCTCTCTAGATCTGAAACTTGAAAAGATACAAGATGATTTCTTGGGAACAAAACTGGCCAAGTAAATTTTCAGTTTTTGTCTATTAATCTAAACATTATGATTAAGTTGGATTCGGAGGGTTGTTTTTTTTTTAACCTATTAAAATATGAAAAACTAATCTATTACAGTATGAAAAACTGATGTAGATTAAACGGGTCCCAGTGTAATTAAGTTTATGAATACAGAGAAAAATACAAAATTTTATTAACTGCGGAAAGAATGTGGGTTCTAAGCTGCCCAGTAAGTCTCACAAAGAGAAAGAAGCCCTGTTTACAGGGGTTAAGTAAACATAATATTTTATAGGACAGTTCCAATGAGCCCATCTGCACCAAGACCAAGAGTCAGCAGTTGGTTTACTAGGCTGAACATTTCTATGGACACTATGCACATTGCTTTGAGTCCAGCTAGGGAAGACAGAGGCTCACAGGTGTCTCCTTGGTCTCCTCCTCCACTCAGGACTGTGGGCAGCATCGCTGCAGTTTTTGCCTTTTTATTTTTTCACATCACTTGTGTTGCATATTCTGCAGCCTTAAACATTGTTCGGTTGAATTTAGTAATCAATCAGAAGCAGAGTATGAATGAAGGCGTCAGGCGAAAAATAAAATGCATGAGAAGTCAATACTGAGAGAACAGGGCCGAGGAGGGGGTGGATCTGTGGATCTGCGTGTGGGAAGGGTGGTAGGATTTGTATTGGCTGATGACAAAGTGTTTGACGGAATATTTTTCAGAGACGTAAGCCATGTGCTTGGGAAGAGTGTTCCAGGCTGGGGGGTGGGCGGAGAGGTGCAGGGGACACTTTGCATTGAAAGCCTCCTGAGCTTCCTGAGCCACCCAGGAGAAAGACCACCACCACACAGCTGACTTCCCTCTTCCAGTGTTGTCTGGCCAACCAGAAGCCTGGTAATTGGTGCCAATTATTGGTTTGCCAGCAACTCCCACGGATTAATATTTTAGGAGTTAGAAATCCAGCCGAGTGTGAAAACAGCATCACCTCCGAGTTAGGAATCACATTGCAAAACTGCAGGGAAAACATGAGAAAAAATATTGTTTCATGAGTGAGGAGAAAGAGACCGATTTATCCTGCTCATATTCAGGCCACCTAAGACAGCCTGCAAACCTCAAGGCCCTGGGCTCCTCCACAGAGATCCCAGCATGTGCCTCTTAAGGAGCTTCTTTTACCAGCCAGTACCCTATAGTTGAGTATGTCTTAGATTTTCTCCAGCAAAATAGCACATCCTTAAACTTCCTTTGGTTACTTCTGGTACTTTCAGGAATTTATTTCTAACCTGAGACCCTCCACGGAGTTCCTTGCAGGGGTCAGAAATCCGGTTTGAACCCCTGCTGAGAATTTGCATTTCCACCTCAGATATACTTAATCAGAATCTATATTTTAATTAGATCTCCCAGGTGATTCTTGTATATAATAAACTTTCAGAAGCACGGCTCTACTAGTGGTTCTCACAATTGGTCACTAACCAGCAGCATTAGTATCACCTGGGAACTTGTTAGAAATGCAAATTCTCAGCAGGGGTTGGAACCCAAATGAAGTGGTTGGAAACTCTGGAAAAGAACATTGTTTCCGCCTTTGCACCACAAACCCTTCTCCACTCCCGGTGAGGAGCCGCCAGGGCGTCATCCCTGCCGCATGGGCATGGCCCTGTTCTGTTTCTTGGTGTCTCCCAGGAACCTGGAAGAAGGCAGCATCCCATCCCAGCCCCTCCCCGTGAGGGGAGGCCGTGGGGCTCGTGGGTGCCCTGCCTGATATCGGCCACCTGAGGCCACACAATGCCCCCCGGGCCAGAACACGGCGGGCCAGTCCACAGGGCTCGTGGGCGGGGACACTGCGCTTACGATGCGGGTTCTCCAGTTTGGCACGTGACCCCATGCAGTCCCCGGAAACAAGTACCTGAGAACCCAGCTCGAGAGACTGGGAAAGGAAGAAGCAAGGGATGAAAAGAGCTCGGAAGAGTTTAGGTCATGCCATGGAGGGGCAGTCACGGCGCGGGACACTCGGAGGGGCTCCTGTAACAAACAGTGTGACTCAGGAAGCCACAAGACATGAAAAGCTCAGGGCTGTGGCGGGTGGGGGCAGCGAGGGGAGGGCGGGGGGCCGGGCTCACTCCCCGCCCGCTCGGCCCCCCTCTCCCGGCCCACCCCAGGTCCCCGCCTGCCTATCATCCTGCTCTAATTGTTTCCAGATTCGTGTGGGAGGTCAGGCCCAGAGTGCTGCTCCGTGCCAAGTTTATAAACAGAGCAGTGTTTCCAGATGGCCGGCGGCTCCAGCCTGGCGAGCAGGTTGATTGGGAGCAGAACAACAACAGGTGGAGGGCAGACCAGGAATGCTGGACGCCCGCCGCTCCGTGCTGCTGCCCCCGCAGCCTGCTGCATCTGCCCCGCCGCCAGATTCTGAAATGTCCCATGTCTGGAGGGGGTGGAATGCGAAAGCAAACAAGTAGTTTCCTTGGGGAGGGGGGTGGGGGGACCGCTGGAGGTGCAGAAAAGCAAGAGGGTGGTTGTGGAAACAAAGAGATGGGCAGGCACTGGAGGCATTGGCTATTCATCCCAGCCAGGACACTTCCTTTCTTCCCTGGGGGGAAAGGATCTGGACCACGTGCTTTACCAGAAGACCCTGCTGAGAATGCGGGACAAGAAGCCTGAGTGTGACAAGTGTGAGAGAATAACAGGGCTGGCAGAAGAAACCAGGATCCAGGCCTGAGAGGGCTTCCAAAGAGAAGAAAGGTGAGCTCCTGAGGCTGGCCCTATGTTCCCCAGCGGCCTTCCATGTCCCTGAGAGTGCCACATCCACTGTCAGTTCTGAGTGGTCTCTGCCCACTAGCTGGCGGTCGCCTTCTAGCCTAGTGTTTTTCTTTCTGAGCAAGTATTCTGGGAAGTGCCTAATGATTCTCTGAAGGAAGATTAACCAATATGTCCACATTCCATTAACACAGTCAAGAAGTTCAAATAGAAGGAAACAGGCCAGTGTTTTAATGGAAGATCTGAATCAAAGTGAACAAAAAGGGTTTCACGTGCAGGACCTTTCCACCACAAAATCATGTTCCGTTAGAATGGAGAGAGCTGGTAGTCGCCCTGAGGAAAGACCTCAGAACCTGGCCAACTGATTTAAGAAGTGAAGTAAATGGGAGCAAAGACACCAGATGACTTTAGTTAAACGTGGAATTGCACCAGTGAGCCCTCCAGTAATTGATAAACTTTGTAACAGATTTGTACATGAGTAAATTAAAGGTCCCCAGTCTGATGAGCTGTCAGAAATCCCCCAGGATAGAGTTCCTGCAGAAGAGGCCCTTGCAGAGATGGCCTGTTAGATCACTATAAGCAGCCAGAAAAGGCCATGAGAGCCTGAGCCAGCCCCTAGGTAGGGCAGAAAAGGGTGTCCAGATAGAGATGATTAAACTGCCACAGTGTTTGACTCTAGCCAGAAAACCAGGATGGTGTGGTGGTAGGAATAAGGAGGATTACAGATTGAAAATCCTGACCTACAAAAGGATTGAAAGAAGAAAGTGTCTGTGAAAATAAAGCATATAAATATCAAAAGTACATTTTTAAGTGTCTCAGAGTTAAGGCTAGATTATCTTCCACGAGTCTTTTGAATCTGAGTTTCTGGTTATAAAATGTAACCCAACACTCCCACTTTGAAGATTAGGAATCTGGGACCAGGACTGGGCAGTTTTATCTGAGCTGATAGAGACGCTAAGTGCCTGGGCGCCTTGACTCCCAGCCCGTCTCTGTCCACCCTGGCTTCCCTGACTTGCTGTAAATCCACACTGTCACTGTATCTCAGCATATAGTGTCACCGTTACGTGTTTGCTTCATAGCAAAATGCAGGCTACCGAAAATACAAGACTTTGATATTTCTCTTCATTGACGTAGCATCTTTATGCAGAAAGAATATAAATTCACATTTTTTTAATTATCTTTACTAACGTTTCTTTACAGCAATCATTTATTGCAGTTTGTTATCTGAGAAGTTCCAAGTATTACATAAGGAATTCTTAAGAAAACAAAACATGCCTTAAACTAAACAGCAACAAAATGAATTAAGAGGGAGTAAATACATGATTGGTGGAAATGCATGCAGACACTAGAGGAGAGGGCCGCTGAGGGGCCCCTTGGCTCAAAAACTCAGCTCTTATTCCAGCTCTGTAAAGTCAGCTCCCTGTGTTTACCTCTAGGGGGGCATCTGTGGAAGATGCTGGAAACTTCCTGGAGAAATAGCACTGCTGGAGACAGGATTCCAGATTCATGGGGGAGGCAAGTCCCCTATGCATAAACATTGTTATTCCCCTGTATATAGAAATATCAGCAGCAATTGCATTTGTTCTATCTAACGAATCCTGGTAATAGTCATCCATGCATTTGGGAACACATTCTCCCCAGACAAAAAAGAACTGTAACAGCTGAAAAGAGCTCAGCTCCACGTCAGCGCTGTTCACTGAGTCCCTAGTAAGATTACTCTGTGGCTTGAGGCAGCCACAGCAGAATTCTCTGCTATGACCGCCCTTGTTATGCAAGAGAATTGTTTTCCACTTATACTCTAAGACTGGACATGAAATGTTGTTCCAAACCACAAAGCATTGAGACACGCCATTGTGGCAGTCCACAGAACTTACCAGAACAAGGACACACAATTTGTTCCGACAAATTGTAAATTCTACGTTAAACTGAAATCTACTTTTATAGCTTAAGTACTTGACACTCCTCTCTTCGTTAGTGGAGAGTGGCATCTGTCTTGGCTTTCTCTGTCTAAACAGTTACAAGTATATAGCATAAAAAATGATCTACTGATGATATTTGGAAAGTCAAAACATTATCAATGGCATAGTATGTCCCAATTTCATTGGTAAATGAAAGCAGTTTATATTTTAGGATTAGAAGAATTGAATCATGTGGGAGTCCTGGCTTTACCATGTGTCAGTTTGATTTTTAATTCCATTTGAATGCCAAGACGCAAAACATAAACATAGCAAAAGAAAATGTTTTCATCAGAGAATTTTATTTTTCATATTGGAATTTATTTCACCTTTTCAAATATAGACCAAAATATATCAGCCAAACAATGTGTTTGTTACTTTTATGTACCGGTAGTGTTCTTAAGCAGAGTAATGAGGTAGTAAACCAGGTATGCAGAGGTCTAAGGGTAGAAGGTGCTTTAAATCATGGGTGTTTACTAGCAGGGCTGCCTACAGAGCCTCCTTAAATGCTTCCTAAAACGAAGCTTATTTAGAAGCTCTGCACTTAACCAGCCAGGCTACCCTTTACATAACTTTTGGAACACTTCTAACCAGAATTAAAGTATTTTTTCCCTTTAATCTTGGCAAGCAACTAGAAAGACTAGTGTGGAGGAGGTGAGAAATGCCATTTCCAAATGCTAAAAGAGCCAAGTAAGCTGTTCATGGTGATTTTTACCAAACTCATGAACAATGGATTATTTGTTATTGCAAGTTAGGCTTTAAGTATGCACGGTCAAAGATTTCAAAGTGTGGATGATCAGCACTCCTTTGCACTTCTTTTTTTCTCTAAGAGTTAGGCCCTCCAAGCTGTCCACTCCCTCTGCCTTGCCAAAAGCCCACTATCCTATGTGCAGTCTTGTTGCAGCTGTTGTCACTATCCACACTGCTGAGCCAGGAGTACCAGCCACACTGGGTCCTTGCTAACCCTGCCAGGAATGCATGTCACTGTGCCCATCATATAAGAACAGTGGGCACTGGTAGCAACCAGGGTTGCCATTTTGATGGTTTTCTTCCCTTATCTCAGAGGATAGTCAGCAGAAGACCAGACACCCTCTCTTAAAGTCATTAGAAGCTCGGATTCACACCAGTTGGCATTCCCCATGGAAGAGGACGAAGCAATTATGAATCTCATGCCATATCTAACGAAACACCAGAGGCATCAAACCAGTATGACCCAACACAGCCATACTGGCAAGTACCCCAGGCCCTCTCAGCAGCATGGGGTGGCCACTGGCTCCTTGTAAATGAGTCATGGCTGTTGTTGTTAGGTGTCATAGAGTTTATTTTGACTCACAGCACCCCAGGTGACACAGTAGAACTGCCCCATAGTGTTTTCTGGGCTGTAATCTTTATAGAAGCAGATCACCAGGACTTTCTCCCACAGAGCTGCTGGGTAGATTCAAACGGACAACCTTTCAGTTAGCAGTAGAGCACTTATCTATAGATTTTCCTTTTTGTGCTGTGAAGAATGTTGTAACCTCCAAATATGCTTCAATGGCAGCATAGGCTACATTTGTACGATGTTTCAGAGCCTAAATTGAGGAGATGAAAACAGAATTCCAGCTGTAAACAAGATTCGAGAGTCAGGCATGCTTTCAGCTTCTGTCCACAAGGCTGGGGAGTTCAAAGCCCTTAGTATAAATGTCTGACGATGAGAAACAGTCACAGAGCCATCCCAGTGTACCCAAATAAGCAAAGTGAACTAGTAAATAACAGGCTCATACTTCTGTGTCAGCAACTTTTAGCTACAAACTTTAATGTGAACTGATCTTGCTGCCTTTGTTAAAAGCAGCTCAGAAAATGCCTCATGACATCATGAATCTGCTGATATAACACTTTGCTCTCACCAGTACATCTAAATGCATGATATTCACGTAGCTCAATTTAAATTTTCTAAGATAGCTAATAAACCAAAACCAAACCAGCTGCTGTAGAGTTGATTCCGACTCATGAGGACCCCATGTGTGTCAAGAGTAGAAAACTGTGCTTTCAACATGTTTTCAATGGCTGTGACTCTTTGGAAGCAGATTGTCAGAACTTTCTTCAAGGTGCCTCTAGGTGGACTCGAACTGCCAACCTTTTGGTTACCAGCTGAGTGCTCAACCATATGCACCAGCCAGGGTCTCCTAAAAGGCTAATACAGAATCCCTACTGTTTAAGATTTTTAGCCAAGAATGTGACCAGGCATGAAATCTATCTATGTGTTTAATTATACATATGAAAAGATTAGTGCATCCTCACAGTGCAGGCCCAGGCTCTAACAGCCTATGGAGGAGTGACCCTGGTGCGTGGGACCAGGCCATCTCCCTGACCTAACCCCGACTCTCTGACTCTCTTGGTGAGCAATGGTTAGTGCTTCAGCCGTTTCACTCAAGTGAGTAAAGATATATTCATGATTATAGAGAATGTAGAAGTCTTGAACAAAAGAGTCTATCTAATGTCATTTTGTTGTAGTCTGAAGCTCCTTTATACCTGCAAAAGTAGAAGCACAAGGAGCTGAAATAAGGACTCCTGTTCTATAGAACTGCAAAAGAAGGGCCTGCAGGAGCAGGGGTGACAGTACACTGAACAGTCCCAGGACCTGGAGATAAATCAGAATTACAGAGCACTAATCTCATCACAAAGGAGAACAGCCAGCCCAGGATGTTTAGATGATATCAGATAAGATACCATTTGGAAAGAAAAGATTTCCCTTTGCATTTTTTAAAGAATTTTGATTTTCATTCAACATAGTGAGACCTCTATAACTTAAGATGTTTCAAAGAAAGGATTCATTTTAATTGAATGGATACTTATTTTGGCATTATATTTTATCTAGATTATTTATAGAACCCCTTATTCTCCTTGACTGGAGCCCCCAATGTCTCCTCTACTCCCGTCTCCAAGTTCCCATTGTGGTCCCTCTCCCAGCAGCCTCTCCCTACTTTAAAGCTCAGCACTGCACAAGAACTACCTGTGTCCTGAACTGCCAAAAGGTTCTCCAAATCTGATTGAATTAAACTTCTTACAGTAGGGCATCATTCTAAGAGATAATAAGTGAATTGTAAATAATAAAATTAAAATTTGTCCTAACACTGAAATAAATTCTTGTTACAGTTAAACAATGTTATTTTATTTGGAAAAAAAAAAAAAGTTGCTGGTGTCCCACTTGTTTCTAATAAAGGTTCATGGATAGCCAAAAGGATTTGGAGTGTACTACTTAGTAGTAATAACTTATTTCCAAATAAAAATAATCTTGGCCAAGAACCAAGTAAACATTATGTAACTCAAATTTACTTCATGATTGAGAAAGGCTGCTTTCCTAAGACTTAAATGTTCTCTAGCAGATTTCCTAATAGCTACCCAGTGGAACATTATTCAGGAATGTACAGAGAGACAAAAAAAAAAAAAAAAGTGAAACCTTTCTTAGTTTCAACAAAGACAACCTGGAATATGAAGGGAAAGCAGTTCCAGGAATCCAGTCAGTTAAAGCATGTATGGTAAAGGTCCCACATGGGCCTTATATACGGGTCCTCCATGGGATGAGCTGTGATGAGCCAGCACAAGTTCCTTTACATTAAGATTTAGTGTTTTCTTGAGAGAAATGATGAGGAGAAAAATGATGTAACATAGCATCAGGAATTGTCTAAATTCATGAGGGACAAGAAACAGGATCAGCACAAAGCTGGTTCCTATGAGGTAGAGGTCAGGCATACCTCTGCTCTCCAACTTCTTCACCATTTCTGATACCAGCCATTCCTCCATGGCACTCTCTACTTCTCTACAAGGTTCAATAATTTGTTGCAATGGCCACATAAAACCCACAGACCATACTCACAGTTATGTGGTTTATTAGGGAAGTAACAAGCTACATCTTGGGATCAGGAGCAACTCGGGATCAGAATCATGAAGCACATAGGCAAGTCCTAGAAGGTTCCCCTGAAGTGGAGAGCACATGCCTCTCTTCTTCAGTGCAGGACAGCTTCCAACCAAGACGGTGCTCTCAGCTGCTCTCTGCCTTCAGGACTTTGTGCTGTTGGCCTCTCTGCTGCTTAACTGGCCCAGCTCATAGCCAGTATTTCAGGTCCTCTCAGCCATGCAGTGTAGGCCCTCTTAACTGTGCAGTGCAGGCCCTCTCAGCTATGAAGTGCAGGCCTCTCTGCCATGCAGGCTTTTCCACTATGCAGGTGGCCTCTCTGCCATGCAGGTCCTGTCTCAGCCATGAAGGCCCCCTCTTGGCTATGCAGGACTCTATGTCTTCAGCCTCCCCACCATAGGCCTCTCTGCTGCTAACTGGCCCAGCTTATAGCAGCAGCTTTCTGCTGCCTCTGCTGGCTCTGCTGCTGAGCCCCTCCTGGGCCTTTCATTGTCTTCAGTGTTACAGCCCTTGACCCATATTACAGCTGTTTTAGAAGGTTATACTCACAGGAACCCTGGGTCCGAACTGCTCCTCTCCAGGCTCTTCTTGGTCTTGAGTTTCCCTCCTCACCTCAGAAGCCTCTGGTGGGTTGGCTACTTATATAAGCAAACTCCTTGTCAATTTCAAGGCACAGACCTCACAGCAGAACTACAAACTGACCAATCTCCTCAGTGGACTCAGTCACTCAATCCTACTGGGTAGTATTACACATCACCTTTCTGACTAGTAAACTGACCAATCCAGTTAAGGTGAGTAAAGTAGACCAACCTCAGGGCAGACTGCAGGCCGGGGTCAGACAAAAGTATCAAACTATCAAATTGTTTACAACCTACAGGAAATGTCACATCCCCTGGGCAAAATTAAACCTGGTGTAAAAAACAACCTGGGAGACCCCACCCCCACCCCAAAGTGTTTCTCTAAAGGAGTAGGGCAAAGGTAACTCCTCAGGGGTTAGGAGAAAAACTTCCCCAAGCTGTTTTTTTCGAAGAACCAAGGTGAAAGTCCACATAAAGGAACTCATTTTACCACAGATTTGAACTGTCTATAGAGCAACCTCTAAGTGGAGGGCAAGAAAGCCGAAGGCGCCAAATGCCTTCTTGACACCTAGGCTGGCCGCAGACCAGGAGACCTGGGCATGACACCCCGAGGCACCCCAAGGGGAATGCTTCCACCTCCCTACTCAATGTGATCCAAGTGCTGAGGGCTCTGAGATCAGGCAGGGAACCTCATATAACAGGGCAATGCCAGGAGCCCTGAGAGAACCCTCTGGGAGCCTGTGAAGCATGAGAAGGCCAGCAGAGATGCCTTCCTCACTCTGGAAGGGACGGCTACCGCACTCCCATGTGTGATGGATGGTAGGAGTGATGTTGCCCTTCCCTCCCCATAAACACACACACATTTCTAGGATGCATTAGAGTGATCAAAAACGAAAACCAAACCTGTTGATGTCAAGCCGATTCCAACTCACAGCGACCCTATAGGACAGGGTAGAGCTGCCTCGTACGGTTTCCAAGGATCAGCTGTTGGATTTGAACTGCCAACCTTTTGGTTACCAGGCATAGCTCTTAGCCACTGCACCACCAGGGCTCCTGTACCTATTAGGGCGATAGTGGTGGGAAAGTAAAGCCACAGAGTATTCCTTCATAGAGGGATTTGCAGGAGAATGTGATAGCAATCAGGAAGGCAGGGTGAGGCACCCAGCAAGGGAGACTTGAGGATTCTCTGAGGAGAGGGAAGAATCTGCCGACCCAGAGACTCCATTTTGGGGCAGACTTAGAATCAAAACGCCCCGTTTGGGTGCCATGTTTTCTAGGTTGCACATTTTCTACCTCAGGAGTTAAGTGCTTCCAAAAGTCCTTGTGAAGATAGCATCAGTGCATTTCCTGCAGAATGCCATGGTTGTCGGTGAATGTGACTGCCTGCCTTGAACAGTCGGCTGTGAATGCCCTCCATCTCCCCAAGGCAACTTGGCCCAGGCACCTGAGGGCAGGCAGCAGTACAGGCCAGGCCAGGAGGAAAGAGGGGCTTTCTCCTTTCCAGTCAGACACAAAGGGGTTGGAAATCTTGTTCACTGTGGAGTCCCGTGGGGGTGTTTGATTGGAGACCATTTTCCTCATGTGTAGAATAAAGATAATAGCACTGTGGCAAAATTGCTGGGAGGCTAAAAGATGGTGTGTGTGTATGTGTGTGTGCTCTGTGTGTGTGTGGTGTAGTGTGGTGTGTATGGTGTCACATGATATCTATGGTGTGGTGTGGGAGGGGTGGTGTGGTATGTGCAGTACATGTGATGTGTTTGGTGTGCTATGTGCGTGGTCTGCATGCTGTACACGTGTGTGGTGTATGTGGTGTGTGTTTGTGATGTGTTTGTAGTGTGTGTGGTGTGGCGTGTAAGGTGTGGTGTATGTGGTATGTGGCTTATGTGGTGTGTGTGTGGTGTGTGTGGTGTGGTTTGTGTGTGTGGTGTGGTGTGTAAGGTGTGTATGTGTTGTGTATAGTGTGTGGTGTTTGTGGTACGTGCTTGGTGCATGTGGTGTGGCGTGTAAGGTGTGTGTGTATGTGGTGTGTGTGTGGTGTGTGTGTGGTGTGGTTTTGTGTGTGTGGTGTGTATGTGTCATGGTTTGTGTTAAGCACCCTGCATGTAGCAGAGGTTCCTCTACAGATCACTTTCACTTCTACCCCAACTGCTGCTGGAGACCACATCCCTAAATGTCCTCTCTTGGGTTGGTGCAAGGCTTATCAGTAAGCTACAGTGATTAAAAAAAAAAAGCATCAAATGGATGTCTGTTGAAGTTTTCAAGAAATAAATATTATAATAATAATACATTTATTTTTAGGTGGATTTCAAGAAGTTGAAATATTTTAAATATATAAACATTAATTCAAAATTGTAGCAATAATTCAAGATGTAAAACATAAACAGCAGGCATTTTTCAAGTTCTATATTTGATACCTTCTCTGAGATATCTGGTATGTGAAAAGTATGTCAAAAAGGTGGCTCTCCAAATATCACCACACAACCTGTTGCTGAGACAAGGCTGAGTTTATTGCTTAAGGAAGAACACCACCTCGCAAAGCTTCAGCAGTGTCTCAGAGGGGAGAAGGGAAAGTCAGAATTTATTTGATTTATTGATTTGAGCTGAGCCTTTCAGAGAGAGACTTAAGTTTGGGTGAGGATCCCAATATCACAGGATCGGTGGGAACAGTGAGGGCAGGATTTTGAGGCAGGGGTTCAAAAAATTCTAGGGTGCAAACTATTAATACTTTTCATTGAACAGTTGGTGGGTCTTTCAAGAAGTTCCTGTTAATGAGCAATCAAATCATTTGCCTGGGCAGGAGATTCCTTGAAAAATAAAATCATGCTAATGAAAACAAGAATAGCAAATTCATGCTAACGAAGACAGGAATAGCGCAAAAGTCAAACTAAGGTAGACAGTGTGATGTGGTTTTTAACTGGGTGTCCAGGCTTAGTGAGGAGGGGTAGATGGTTCTCAAGCAATACTAGCAATCTAACAGGAATTCAGTTCTAGAAAAAAATTCATGTCCACACTGAGATTGGTGAAGTAAAAAAATTGTAATGAACTTTTATGAATTACCAGGCCATTTCACAGATTTTTATTTATTCTTCCTCATTTTTAACTGGTGAGGCAAATGAGCACCCGAAAGGCTAAATAAGTTGGTCCAAAGTCATGTAGTTAAAAGGTAAGAGTCTGGACTGAGATCCTGGACTTCTGACTCCCAGCTGGCACTACTTCTCTGCACCATAGTTGCCTCAAGCACAAGGAAACTATAAGGAGAGGAAAGGTCAGCCACACATGTGAAGCAACACTCTAACCCGAAAGAACAGCCTAAGTAAGTAAAGCACTGAGGATCATTGCCTCTGACTATGTCTCACTTCTCCTTGGGCTGAATTAGTTTTGTTATGTTGCTATATTTTAGAAATTAGTGTCCCAAGTAAGAGCCCCTGCTTGCAGCTGATTGCTATACTCTAGGAGTGCAAAGGCAGAGCATATTCATGAGATATAAGTCTCCCTGGCTGCCCCCAGAGAGTCATAGGGTCAAACTGAAATATTTAGTCTGCATATTTCTCACAATAGACCTTGCATTTTCAGACAATATATTGGATTACTGCACAAATAGGAGAGAACTTCCTCCTTAGTTTTGACCTCACAGGAGCCATCAGATGGCTAAGGGAGGGCAAGGGTGGTAGCCAGTTCTGGGTCGCCCAAGGACACGCTGTGGAGAAGCTGAGTGCAGTCTTCTGTAAGAGCTGCACCCTTTGTCTTCTCCTGGATTTCAGTGTGCCTCTGAACCGAATCTCGATGAAGAGAGAATCAATGTGTTCTCAGCCATGTGCTTGCTACCCTGACAGAGAAGACACACATCTAGACACTAAAGTATACTCTATACTGGAATGTGTGGTACTGGGGACATAACTTTTTATCAAGCCATCCTTTTTCATGTGCTCAGAACAAGGTTCTTTCAGACAGTGTGAAACCTATGAGCTAGGCAGTATCCCCATTTTGAAAACAAGGAAACTGAGACTTAGAGAAGTTCAATAAATTGCCCTGAAGTCTCCGACAGCAAGAAAAGTTTTTAAGAGATTTTGGCCAGGAGTACGGCAGTGTGTAAGTTACTTTTCCTCAGTAAATGGTCACAAATAGATGATCTTTGAGGCGATAACGTTCACTCCGCCCACCCAAATACTCTGGGAGCTGACCAACAGGGAGTCCTCACCAAGCCCCACAGCGACTCTCAGGCCCACTGGAAAGCTGTGGTGAAGGGGTCCAAAGAGTGTGAGGGGGTCAGGAAGGAGGGGAGGGAGAAACAGGTCAAGGAAGGCTTCACAAAAAAGGAGCCACTGGGGCTAGATCTTGACAGGTGACTAGGAATTGACAACAAAAACTAGGAGAAGAAGGGGGACTTACCTTACCGATGACTTCAGGCCTAGTGGGAGGTAACTGAGTCACAAAGATATTAACAGTAACAATAATGATATAGCATCATTTACTAAGCACCGTGTGTTACCTCATTTAGTTTGTCCCATTGTGTGAGGCAGACTCACTTCTGTTTCAGAGATGACAAACTGATGGTAACTTTAATTATGTAGCTTGTTGGTGGCAAAGTCAACATCTGAACCCACGTATTTCTGAGTCCAAAGCCTCTGTCCTTTCCATCAGACTGCCTCCATTTGACTCTTCAGTAGCTCAGTCTCCATGGGGTCAGAGTTGCCATGAGCTTGGCAGGAAGCCAGGCAAAGCCACCAAGTGTCATGATGATCATTTTGGGAGACTTAATAATAGCTACCATTTACTGAATTACTGGTGAGCTCTATACATTATGCTAGTTACTTTGTACACATCATTTTATTTTCAGAACCCTACAAGGTAAATGTTATTATCACCATTTTATAGATATATAAACCAAGATTCACTAGGGTTAGTAACAGGGCAAAGCTTCAAGTGGCTTTGAGCAGTCAGAACAGATAACCCAGCTAAGCACATGTTCAAGGGCGGGCTCTTGGGAAGTGCCTCCCCACCTCTCACCAGCCACACTCTCACTTACCCCTCAGAGAGGAAGGGGAGAAGGAAGCTTTAAAGTTAGTTCCTGAGCCCATCGACTAACTTATTTGATTTGCTAGAATGTGTCCTTCAAACCATTCAAAACTTCCTTAAATTTTTGATGTAAAATGTATCCAAAAAGGAAAACTAGTTAGTCAACACTTTCTTTTCTTCTTTTTCTCCCCAGAAGCTGACCTAATGCTAAATTCTTGGGGGAATTTTAAATTGTTTTTACTTCTAAATTTGCCCTTAAAAACCTCCATTAGGAAAAACTAAGCCAAACAGAGAATCAACAATCCTGAAACCCTAGAACATCAAATGAAGAGATAAAGAACTCAGCCGAACACCAAACGGAGTAAGAATAC
>NW_004443974.1:746413-761611 GCF_000243295.1 Trichechus manatus latirostris
GGGGTTGTTAACCAATGTCATAAAACAGCATGTGTGTTACTGTTACATGAGAAACTATCTGTTCTGTAAGCCTTCACCTGAAGTACAATAAAATATTTAAAAAAAAAAAAAACCTCCACTAGATGCTGAAGCAATTGGAGAGGAAAAGGTTGGAACAAGTGAAATAAACTTCCAAATTCTTTAATCACGTCCTCCTGTTCTTGATCAGATGAATCAAATTTAGAATGACTACGACTATGCAACTCACAGGACCTGAGCAAGGTTGGGTCAAGGCTGGAACTGGATTCTGCACAGTGTTTCTTTACAGGATAGAGGGAAATAATGAACACTTGGAATATATATAACAAGATAGTAAACACTTATACTTTCTTATGTGAAATTATTACTATTTTATCTAATTTCTCACTACTTTTATTAGACTTTGTTACTTTTCTGGTTTGTTGTACTTTCTGGTCTTTTTGCAGCATTAGTTCATTAATTCTGGACTCAAAAGTAACGGCATAGCCTTGGTACATTGTTGGAAGAATAACAAGACGGCATTACTAATAGTGAAAAGCCCATTCCCATTATAACTGAAGTATGTCTTTCATAAAGTCAGTTGGAAACAACGCGTATTCATTTGTTTGGTTTGATCACAGTGAACTGAAGGATTGCATAAACATAGTTTGGTTTTTGTCTCTTACCCCTTCCGATGATTTAATTCACTTGTAGGAGGGAAAATTAACCCATGGACAATGCAGAGAAAAAAAAAAGTACTTCATGAAAAACTAGGCATTGTCTATAGCATGCCCTGCTGGCTGTCTGATTTTGCCTGCTCATTGTTATTGAGCTATTTAAATTACAAACTCTGTCTTGTTCTGTAGAGTTTCAAATAACTTTCCTCCACTGAGGAAAAACTAGTTTTGCCCCCATTTGCAATTTAATTCCTTTACTCCATAGAAATTTGTGCTTTTTGACTTTCCTTTGAACTGGTTTTAACATCTGTCTGGTTTCTTAATTGATTAATAAATAAAATAAAATCTTTTAACACATGTTCATTTTCACATCTGTATGAGAGTCAGGATTATACTTAATTCTGAAAATTGTTTTTAACAGAGATATTACAACTAAGAGGGCTACTTAATAGGTACATCTTTGGCCAGCACCCTATGTGCAAAGCTAGCATTAATCTCTAATCTTGATTTAGAAATTATTTTTAGCGTCACTTTGACCAAACTAAGCTTTCCATAACATATCAACCCCATTTTTTTTTTAATTTTATTGTGGTAAAAATATACATAACAAAAAATATACCATCTCCATAATTTCTACATGTACAATTTAGTGACATTGACTACACTCTTCAAGTTGTGCTCTCATTCTCCCTATCCTTTTCCAAATCATTCCACCACCATTAGCATAAACTCAATACCCCCTAAGCAAAAACTCCCACCCTCCCCTTTCCTCCCACCCCTGGTAGACACTAATTATCTTTGGTAACTATATATTTGCTTATTTTATATAAGTGAGATCATACAGTATTTGTCCTTTTGCAACTGACTTATTTCACTCAATATGATGTTTACAAGGGTCATTCATGTTATGGCTATGCATCAGGACTTCAATTCTCTTTATGGTTAAGTAATAGTCCATTGTATGTATGTACCACATTTTGTTTATCTACTCATCTATTGATAGACATTTTGGTTGTTTCCACCTTTCAGCTATTATGAAAGTGCTGCAATGAATATTGGTGTACAGGTTTGTTTGTGGTCCTGCCTTCACTTCTTCTGGGTATATACCTAGGATTGAGATTGCTGGGTTATATGGTAATTCTGTGTTCAACTTTTTGAGGAACCTCGAAACTGTTTTCCACAGTGGCTGTACCATTTTATATTCCCACCAGTGATGGATGAGGGTTTCAGTCTTCACAACCTCGTCAACACTTGTTGTTTTCCGTTTTTTTGATCAATTTCATTCTAATAGGGGTGAGGTGGTCTCTCATTGTGGTTTTCATTTGCATCTCTCTAACGGCTAATGACATTAAGCACCTTTTCATGTGCTTGTTAGCCATTTGAATATCCTCTTTGGTGAAATGTCTGTTCAAGTCCTTTGCCCATTTTTTTGATTGGGTTGTCTTTTTGTTAACTTCAATCCCATATCATTTTTAAGTGAGTTTCTCTTGATTATACTGTGTACTTCTTAAATTAATTTCAACGTGTTGGCACCACCAGGACGGAATGGTACCCCAGAAGACCAGCCTGCAGAGTATCTATTTGGATGATAGAAATACAGAACTAATGGCTTTGGTTTTTCTCGTAAAAATAATAATAATAATAAGGCAGGAAAAGAAATATTATAAAATGTTTTAGAAGTTTTTCAAAAATTGTCTAGATTAGCAATATAGTTCTGGAATTAGGTTTTCAGGAATGTCTTGTCCTGAATGTTCTTTTAACAATAACACTGAAATAACTCCATAGGTGTAAAAAAAAAAAAAAATTTGCTAGTGCATTTTAAAAGAAAAATATTTTTATGAAGATAATGTCTGGTGTTAAGTGACAAATTCTGGAGTAGAGCTATACAAATTTTAGCAAAAGTTCTATTTGGGACTAAACCAAATTGCTGCAGCAAAGAAGCCTGGCACTCAAGAAGAGATACCAAGGGCTTTGATTTAAGAAACATAGTGCTCCCCATTTATAAGAAACTATAAGGAAGTTAGTTGGAAAAAAGGGAGTAGGTTCTGGAAAGATGTCATTTAAGCAAAGGTAGTTCCTTTTGAACTGGGGGCAAGTTTTTGATTGGGCAACCCGTCCTTTCTTTCTTGTGAAATAGGTGCAGGGCTGTTGGCTTTAGTATGATGAAGTCGCAAGAGAAAGTGGGTTTGGAAAGGCCAAGTTAAGTAAGGTGTATAGGTGGAGACACCTGCGGCTGGTCTACACTGGTTGTGGTTGTTTCTGGTTGAAACTGGAGTCCTTAATGAATGCATTTAGGACATCATATTATTGAAGTGTTTGAGGCAGATTGAGTATCTCACTTGGGTACAAAGAACATCTCTTGAAAGCAATTTTAGGTCTGATGATTCTGAGGAGAGCTAATTGGTTTAGATAGTCTTTTATAGAATAAATGGAAGATGTTATTGAAGTAACTGAAGACTAAGAAAGAAATTAGTTGACAGGACATTGACTCCTACATAATATAACCAAGAATATCATTGTTTTAAGATTTTTTTATAACTGATAATCATCATTAAAATAAAAATTGGGGGAGACAAAATGAATTATCTCCTAAAAACTTTACAGCAGATACTAGCAAGGGTAATTTCTAAAACAATCTACCAATTTTTCCTCAGTTCTTTCCCTGAATGGCAAAGAGAACTTCCATCATCAACTTCTAAAAATTGTTTTTGAAACAACAGATTGAAACTAGTGGCAAATTTCCAGGAAATCTTCTCCAAATATCCATATTGTCAGGAAACTGTTTGGCAAGAAAATACAGGTGAAACAAACACATGAGCATAACCAGCACTGTCTTCTTTATAGTATAAGTCACTAAATTAAAAAAAAAAAAAAGTAATCGAGAAGCAAAGTACACTGCCAAAAAACATGTTCCTGCTACTATGAGAAAGGCCTGGTTGCCGGAAAAAGGCAGCAGCACAGCAAGGGTGGACAGACTGAAAAGAGAGGAAGAGGAAGTGTGTGAGTCAATTAGCAACCTAAAATCATCATCATTTCCCCTCCCCTTCCTCCTCTATGGTGTTATGGCTAAGAAGCCAGTTCTGGAACCTGATGTCGAGGTCGCCACGCAGTCTGGTGTGGCCTCAGCAAGCACTTTCTTCTTTCCTCTGGGCTTGGATGTTGCATTGAAGGTAGGTGACCTGCCTGCCAGCTTTCCGGAAAGCCCTGATGGATACCTGTGGCCCTGGTGCACCTAGCAATAGCATCCTGTCACTCTCAGAAGGACTGTGGTTTGGATGATAAATCATAAGTTCAAGCTATCCATAGGCTTGTAGTGAGGATTCAGGGGAAATCTTGGCACATTGTAAGGGCTCAATAAATGTTACCTATTATTATTATTCTATGAAGTTTTTCTTTAAAAATGTAGTATACATATGTTATGCGTGTCCTATAGTCAGCTGTTCATTAAATATTAAGCAAGCTCTATTGTCTTCCGTTGGCTCTTTTCCTCCACACCTCCTGGGCCATCTACTGCACCCCTGGGTGCTCACTCCTCTGCATGAAGAGACCCAGTGTTACCAGGCATGAGGGTGAATGATGCCAGCTGGCAGCAGACAGGGAGTCTCTTGGATGCATAGGTGCAGTTCACCTGATCACTTTAATCCGAGACTCTGGGCTCTGATGTCCATCTTTCCCTCAGCTAATTTGCATGTTGCACTGTCTGCTCCAGGTGGCTCTCTCCTTCACAGCCTACTGGGACAAGGAAGGAGTGAGGGCTGGCTGTGCCCTCAGTGTGGACGCTTCTGCCTGAGCATAGTATCTGGCTGTTGGAGAAAGCTGGGGAACAACTTGGTAGGTTAATTTGAAAAGGGAAGGATGGGAGGATGAAATAGAAGTGAGATAAGACGGGAGGCTATATCCTATTTTGTGATATTCTTTAAGTAGCTTATTTGCTATTTTATGATACAATATAAAAACCCACTGTAGAGTTGATTCTATAGGACACAGCGGAACCACGCCATAGGGCTTCCAAGGTGGATTCAAACTGCTGACATTGGTTAGCAGTTGAGCTCTTAACCACTGTGTCACCAGGTCTCCATGATACAATACAGCAGCAAGTTACAGCTCTGGTCTTCAGTGTAGGCATTTTGGTTAAAAAAAAAAAGAAAAAGAAGAAGAAGGAAAAGGAAGAGGAGAAGAGGAAGGGGGAAGAGGAGGGAAGGGGAGGAGGAGGGAGGAAGGGGGAAGAGGAGGGAAGGGGAGGAGGAGGGAGGAAGGGGGAAGGGAAGAAGGAGGAGAAGGGGGGAGGGGAGGGAAGGAGAAGGAGGGGGAAGGGAGGAAGGGGAGAATGGGGGGAAGGAGAAGGAGGAGAAGAAGAAGGAAGAGGAGGAGAAGGAGGAGAAGGGGAAGGGAGAGGAAAAGGAGGAGGAGGAGAAGAAAAGGAAGAGGAGGAGAAGGAAGAGGAGAAGGAGAAGGGAGAAGAGGATGAGAAGGAGAAGGAGGAAGAGGATGAGGCAGGAAGGGGATGAGGAGAAGCGGGGAAGGGGAGGAGAAGAAGGAGAAGAAGCAGGAGGTTTTGGTTCTTAGATTTGACACCAAAAGCATAATCCATATAAAGAAATATGGATTAAGCTGGACCTCATAAAAAATTTTTTTTTGCTTTTCTAAGGCCCATGAGAAGACAACGAAAAGACAAACTACAAAGTGGAAGAAAATATTTGCAAACCACATTATCTGACAAAGGACTAGTAGCTACAATATATAAAGAACTCTCAAAACTCAACAATAAAAAAAGTTCAATTAGAAAATGAGCAAAAGATATATATAAAAGCATATTTCACTGAAGAGAATACATAGATGAAAAGTTTTTAAACCTCATTAGCCTTCAGAGAAATGCATAGGACCCAGCAATCATACTTTTGGTATTTGTCTTCCAAATTCTTGGGTATGTATCCCAGAAATATGAAAACTTATGTTCACACCAAAATCTGTATACATATATTCATAGCAGCTTTAAGGAATAAGCCCAGATATTCTTCTACAGGTGAATGGTTAAGCAAACAGTAGTACATCCATACCATGTAATAGTACTCAGCAATAAAAAGGAACGAGCTATCAATACACTCAACAACCTGAAAGAATTTCCAGGGAATTATGCTGAGTGAAAAAAGCAGATCCCAAAAGATTATGTACTGTATGATTCCATTTATATAATATTTTTTGAAATGGCAAAAAGAGGACTAATTAGTGCTTGTCAAAGGTTAGGAATAGAAGTGGAAGAAAGGGAGGCAAGAGAGAAGTAGGTGTGGTTATAAATGGGCAACATGAGGGATCCTCATGGTATTGTAACTGCTTTGTAGGTTGACTGGGCTGGTGGATACATATGTCCACCTACATATGTGATAAAATTATATAGAACAAATAAACATACTCACATACAAATGAGTGCAGGTAAAGCTGAATAAGCCTAGTGGATGGTCCCAAAATCAACATCTTGGCTGTGATATTGCACTATAGATTTGCAAAATGTTATCAATAGAAGAAACTGGGTAAAGAGTGCACAGGATCTCTGTGTACGATTATGACTGCATGTGAATCTACAGCTATCACAGTAAAAAGTTCAATTTAAAAAAAACAACAACGTGATAACTGTTATCTGGATATGTGTGTTTCTCTAGAGATGGGGCCACGGACAGTCCCTTGCCTCTCCACTACAACCAGGTACAGACCCAGAGAGTGTGATTAGCGGGGGACCATCACAAGGAGAAAACCCACTTCACTGAGGCGATGCTGCAATATCGTGGTCAGAGGATGCATATTTACTGTCCCTGAAGATATGGAGACCAGTGCCGTCTTCCAGTTATCTGAGTTTAAACACATTCCAACACAGTTGATGCACATTTACGATCTTATGCTGAGAAAATCTTCTCTAAACTTAAAAATCAGGATACATGGTCTGACACAGGTTTGACAATGGAACAAAATATTTGAAATCGGTAAGTTCCCAGAAAACGCAAGATGTATGTTTGAGATGGATTTTGAAGAGATCTCTTCAAGGACAAGGGATCAAAATGTCTTCATATTCCTTGTGTCTCTAATAGATGGGAAGGAAAATGGCAAAAACCAAAATAAAAGTGCACAGTAAAAATCTTTCCTCTCCAAACATCTATCGAGTTAACAACTATGCCACAGGCACTAATCTAAGTCCTCACATACATTATCTCATTTAACTTCTAGTGACGCTGAAATGTAGAGATGATTATCCCTGTTTTATGGATGAGGAAACTGAGATTCTAAGTAGTTGAGTAACAGGGCTAAGGTCACACACTCTTGTCGCTCATCTAGCAAATTAAGAATTATCTAACTAGGTACCTTGGTTGTACTCATAGGACCTATTTAAACATCTCATAATGTGGAAAGGTAGGAACAATTGCTTTGGACATAAGGCAAGGCTCCTGCATGCCTAACCAGTGCTCAGTGGGCTGGAACACTTGGTGGCCCTAGGAGGACATTGAAGGGTCCCACCACACAGTTTTTCAACATGTAAACTGTAAACAAGAGCCAATTCTGCATTTGCCATTTGTAGGTCAGGGGACTGCTCTAAATAAACCTCATTTTAAGGATGGGTTTTAGCCCAGTCTCCTTATCAAACCACTAAACAACTGCCAATACTCCATTAGCGGAGATGGACCTCGGTTGTCTTCATCAGTTTGGCCCAATTTCTGGCAAATTCATCAAAATACAGTCTCGGGGAAGAAAGAGCGTGCCCTATGCGTTCTTAGCAAGGAGCTTTCTTAGCAAGGAGCTTTCTTAGCAAGGAGCTGCATATGAAGTAGGTACAGTGATGCACATGAGGGTTTTGTGAGATGAAAACGCTCCTGAAGTTTCACGTATTTGTGTCAGAGGACTTCAAACGTTATGAGAAATCCCACATGAAGCGCTTTACAGACATCTTACCCCAGAGCTTTTCCAGCCTTCTGCTGTCCTGCATACTGCAAATCCTGCCCTTAGACACTGCATACCGGTCTCCTCCTCACCACCATTTAAAGGCTTTTGTGGAACTAGTCCTTACTCCAGGGTGAGGGAGTTCTGCTAGTACATGAAGGTGATGCTGCCGGTTGGCGTCTTCTAGAAGCAGCGGTTTCCATGACCTGTGATTGAGCTGGAAGCGTCTTTCCGTTTCATTTTCATCGTGGTGACAACAGCACTAGCTCTGCCATCGTTCGTTATGCATCCCCCCTCCCCAATCTATTTCAAGTGGCTTTGTCATGGTTCATCGTAGGCTGATTTCTATTTTAACTAATGTTCAAAACCAAAATTCTTAAGACCTCATCCCCTGCGATGGAACCGGGGAAAGTAAACCAACACAGTTAAGCAGGGAAAGATACCTAGCCCGCTGGAGACACACTCCAGTGGACAACTGGACAAGTGGAATTCTTCCCATTCTTTCAGAAACAGAAAAATCGCACCCCGCTGCAAGCGGGGAGACCAATCCTCCCAGGCTCCAACCCTTTCGGTGAATCCAGGCTGAAAGCCCATTACTGACGCTACCCAGTGACAGAAAGCAATGCTCTCCTACAAGCAGCAGTTGACATCCCTCTGGGAAATCAGCCTGCAGCTTTTGCAGGGACTGGGGAGGGTCGCCAGGAGCTGGCGAGCGGGTAGGACTGGCAGCTCAGGCACAGGGACTCACACAAGCCTTTAACGCCCAGCGTGCGCAGAAACAGCATCTTGTTTACAATTTGGCTGTAGATAATGAAATTAGCCCCACATTACTATCAAGTGGAACAAGTAAACATCAAAGCAGGAGCTAAGTTTTCAGGCTCTCTGCCCCCATACGTAGCAGCAGAATCTATGGCTCTTTAGTTGTTTAAATTCAAAGCAATGCTTCTGTTTTCCTAAATCGCTATTCTGACCTCCAGCAGATAAACAGCGAGGCCTGATACACTCGACAGGGCCACTTGGGGCCTCCAAGGCCACTCTGTTTACCTCCGGAAACCAGCCGGGCTGGGGCGCGGGAAGTGGGGAGTGGGGCGGGGGAGTAGGAGCCAGACGCGGGCGCAGGGGGCTGGGCGCGGGGGGCTGGGCGCGGGCGGGCGGCGCCAGCCTCCCCGCGCTCGTCGCCGCGCTCTGCTGGCTCGACCGGCTGCGCTGGCCCCCGGCGCTCGGGCTGACTCCGTCCAGATGTGCCTCGGCTCCAGAGTGGCTGCCGAGCACAGTAAATGGGCATCGGAGGCTCGTCAATCTAGGCAGCGCAATTGTGGCCTTGCGGCGCCCGCTGGCACAGAAATGCGCAGGGCGGGGGGCTCCCCGGTCGCAGGGAGCACCAGAGCTAATGACCGACCAGGGGAAGGCACCAGTGCGTTAGTCCATTTCCTTGTAAATGTTTTACACTTGAAAAGAAAGGGGGATGCTGTATATCACTTGGAAATGTTGGCTGTCTGTGGTCCCTGTGGATATGACTGGGTTAGTACAACCTGTAACCAGAGCAAGAAAAGCATGAAACGACAGGAAACACTGCCAGCTAGTCATTACACAGAGGCTGTAAAAACAAGGGTTGGGGGTGGGAATAAAATACTCCAGGAAAAAAGTGCAAAGCAACTCGATGTGTTTCTGCGTGTTCCCGGAATAGAGCTGGGAGCGGCAGAGTGGTTGCCTGCGGATCAAGGGGGCGACTTGCAGGCGGGCCAGGTCCCCGCTGCCCTGGAGGGGACTGCTGTTTCCAAGCTATACCTATGTGCTGTCTCTGAAAAATGCACGCGGTTTCAGTGAATGGGTGGTGTGTTTTGGAGCAGAACCCAGCTGTGCAAAATCCAAGTTAGACATTTATTTCTGTTCGCCTGCCTGCTGCCTATACAGTGTTGCTAGCTGAGTTATAATAAAAAGAAAGAATTAAGACAGGAACCACTTTGTTTTCAATAACAAGTTCATACCAGCTGCTGGTTTCAAGTGGACTGGGGCTGTGATGTGGCTGTGCTGTGGCTGTGCTTGCTAAGACTGTTTTTAATTTTATGGTAATTCTGATGACTGAAATCTTTTTTTTTTCTTTCTGATGCTTTTTGCCAGATTCAAGGATGGGAGAAAATGGAACATCCCAAAGTGAAATGGATCTGGGTGATCCACCCAGTCATTCCTGAGTCACTTCACTGACCTCGTTCAGGCTTTAATATAAGGGAAGAGGTAAGCCAAACCAAGGATGGACAATTCCCTTCCCAGGGTGGCTCGTTTGCCTCCAGGAAGTGCGGGCTGGAAGCCTGGAGTGGCCAGAGGAGGTGGGGCTTTCCCCAGGACCTGGGAGGCAAGTGCTGCTCCGGGGAGAATAACTGCTTATCTCAGCAGCGGGCAGAGCCTGCTTCCAGCTAGGGCTGTCAGCCACAGAGACCTGCATTCCCCTCCTGAGTCATGTGAACTGATGGCTACATGTGCTTCAAATCCAAGGGCCTGTCATCTGGGGTCCATCTTGGTGTCTGCCTACAGGAGCAGATGCACAACTCAGCTTTACTGCACCAAATAACTGCACCATAATATCTGTTTAAAAACCAGTTATGTGAACAAATTATCCTGGCTTCTAGCAACATATTTTTTTTAATCTAGTAGCAAGATCTAGAAAAATGATTAAACCAAAAACATTATTTTAAAATAACACTAAACCAAACAAGAGAGGAAAAGTTTAGTATAGAATCATCAAGAACCTGCTACAATTCCTGAACTCAAGACAGATTCACTGCAAAAATCCTCAGCAAAATATTAGTGAGCAGAACCCAACAGCATATTAAAAGAGTCCTACACCATGACCAAGTGGGATTTATTCCAGGAATGCAGTGATGGTTCATCATTAGAAAATCATTGAACATAATATACCACATCAATAAAGGAAAAGAAACGTATGATCATTTCTATGGATACAGAAAAAACATCTGATAAAATCCAACACCTTTGTTGATAAAAACCCTAAAGAAGATTGGAATAGAAGGGAAATTCCTCAGTATGATTCTGGGCATATGTGAAAAGCTAACAGCCAACATTCTACTTAATGGAGAAAGACTGAGAGCTTTACATTTGAAATCAGGAACAAGACAAGGGTGCCTTCTCTTGCCACTTCTATTCAATATTGTATTAGAAGCCTAATCAAAGCAATAAGACAAGAAAAAAATAAAAGGTTTCCTGATTGGAAAATAAGAAGTAAAATTATCTCGATTTGTAGATGATAGGATCCTATATATAGAAAATCCCCAAGAGTCTGCAAGAAAACTTCTAGAGCTAATAGAGGAATTTACCAAAGTTGCAGGCTATAAGGTCAACAAACAAAAATCAGTTGGGTTTCTATACACCAGTAATGAGACATCTGAAATGCAAATTAGGGAGAAAATTCCATTTATAGTAGCATTTAAGAGAATAAAATACCTAGCAATAAATCTGACCAGGGAAATGAAGGACTTACACAATGAAAACTATAAAAACAGTTCTGAAAGAGATTAAAGAAGACTTAAATAAGTGGAGAGATGTTCCATGTTCACAGATTGAAAGAGTTAATATTGTTAAAATGTCAGTGCTACCCAGAGCGATCTGTAGATTCAACACAATCCCAGTCAAAATTCCAACAGCCTTCTTTACAGAAATGGAAAAACTAATCCTCAACTTTACATGGAATGTTGCTATCCAGTCAATTCTGACTCATAGTGACCCTATAGGATGGAATAGAACTGTTCCACAGGGTTTCCAAGGAGCGCCTGGTGGATTTGAACTGCTGACCTATTGGTTAGCAGCTGTAGCTCTTAACCACTGCGCCACCAGGGTTAGAAAAACAAAGTAAAAGGACTCACACTCCCTGATTTTAAAACATACTATACAGCTACAGTAATCAAAACAGCCTGGTACTGGTATAACAAAAGACACACAGACCAATGGAATAGAATTGAGGGTCCAGAAATAAATCCACACATCTGTGGTCAACTGATTTTTGTCAAGGGTTCTAAGTCCATTCCATGGGGAGAGAAGAGCCTTTTCAGTAAATGGTGTTGGGAAAATTAGATTTATATATGCAGAAAAATAAAGCAGGACCCATGCCTCACATCATACACACACAAAAAATTCAAAATGGATTAAGGACCTAAATATGCAAACTAAAAACATAAAATTCTTAGAAGAAAATGTAGAGGCAACGTTGTGAGGTCTAGCTTTTAACAATGGATTATCTAATATAATAACAAAATCATGAACAGAAAAAGGCAAATTAAATAAATGGGGCCTCATAAAAATTAAAAATTTTTGTTCATTAGAAGACTTTGTCAAAAAAGAGAAAAGACAAGTTACCAATTGGGAGAATATCTTCGCAAACCATATATCCAAAAAGAGCCTAGTAACAAAAATACGTAAAACCCTGACAACTTAAAAACAAAAGGACAAGTAATCCAATCATAAAATGGGCAAAGGACTTGAACAGATACTTTACCAAGAGGACATTCAAATGGCCACCAAACACATGAATAGATGCTCACCATCATTAGCCATCAAAGAGATGCAAATCAAAATCACAATGAGATACTATTTCACTCCTACTGGGATGGCGAAGATAAAAAACAAAACAAAACAGAAAGTAACAAATGTTGTCGAAAATGTAGGGAAATTGGAACCCTTATTCATTGCTAACAAAAACCAAACCAAACTCGTCACATCTGAGTGAATTCCGACTCATAGCGACCCTATATGTCAAAGTAGAACTGCCCCATAAGGTTTCCAAGGAGCGGCTGGTGGATTTGAACTGCCGACCTTTTGGTTAGCAGCCATAGCTCTTAACCACTGCACTCGGATACAATATCCATTGCTGGTGGGAAGGCAAAATGATACAACCATTGTGGAAAACAGTGTGGTGGTTCCACAAAAAACTAAAAATGGAACTACCAAATGATCCAGCAATTCCACTCCTAGGTATATACCTGAAAGATTGAAAGCAGAGACTCAAAAAGAGACTTGTACACCAGTGTTTATTACAGCACTATTCACAATAGCCAAAAGGTAGAAACAACCTAAATGCCCATCAACAGATGAATGGATAAACAAAATGTGTTTCCTGCATACAATGGAATACTACTCAGAGCCAGTAGGAGAAATGAAGTCCTGATACATGCTGCAATATGGATGGAGTCTGAAGACATTATGCTGAGTTAAATAAGTCAATCACAAAAGGACAAATATTGTGTGACCTCACTTGTATAAACAGACAAGAAGAAGCAAATGTATAGAGACCAAAGTTTATTAGTGGTTACTAGGGGCGGGAGGGGGGGACAAACGGGGTTAACAGTGATGGAAAAATCACATTGATTAATGGTAGGGTTACACAGCCTGTTACTGTAATTGCTGTCAATAAGTTGTATGCTATAAAAAGTTGAATTGGCAACAGTTGTATGATAGATACATTTACAACAGTGACCAAAAAAAAAAAAAAAACTATCTGCTGAGGCTGATTATGCACAACCAAACACCTCATGGGATTTGGTTCCTTGGTTTGGAGGTTTAGGGTCATGGTTTCACGAGACACCTAATAACGTGTTCAGTGCTTCTGTTCTACCTTCTAGTTCATTGCATAGTGCCTAGAGTCTTAAAAGCTTGCAAGCAGCCATCCAAGTATGACACTTGGTGTCTATTCAGGTGGAGGAACAGAGGAAAAAGGAGAGTCAGGAATAGGAGGAGGACATGGAATCTGTGGCTAACTGCCTCCCATGAAAAACTGCCTACTTTGCCATGAGATCAGAAGAACTGGATAGTGCCCGGCTGCCATTACTAAACATTTTGATGAAAGATTCCATAGAAGAATCCTGATTAAAAGGGGGAAAATGTAGAACAGAATTTAAAATTCCCATGGACTCCAGACTTTCTGGAACCATGGAGGGTGGATGAACCCCTGAAACTATTGCCTTAACCTTATCTTTAAACCTTAAACCAAAAATATTCCCTAAAGTCTTCTTAAACCAAATAATATTTTAGCTTAACTAGTTAAAAATGTCTGCCATGAGCATTATGCTCTTTAAAGAATGATCTATGTGGGATCAAATTGACAATGGCAAGTCAAAAGATTGGGGGGCCATCGAGTTTATGCTAATGAGGGAGGAACAACTCAGAAAAGGAGGTGAGAATGGTTGCATAATTCAAAGAATGTAATCAGTGTTACTAAATTGTACGTGTAGAAACTGTTGACTTGGTGTATGTTTTGCTTTGTACATTTTCAACAACAAAAATAAATAAAATTTGTTGTTATTGTTGGGTGCCACCCAGTCAGTTCTGACTCTTAGAGACCCAATATACAACAGAAGGAAACATTGCCCAGTCCTGCACCATTCTCACAATCATTGTTATGCTTGAGCCTATTGTTGCAGCCACTGTGTCAATCCATCTCATTGAGGGTCTTCTTCCTTTTCGCTGACCCTCTGCTTTACCAAGCATGATGTCTTCTCTAGGGACTAGTCCCTCCTGATAACATGTCCAAAGTATGTAAGATGAAGTCTTGCCATCCTTCTAAGGAGCATTTTGACTGTACTTCTTTCAAGACAGATTTGTTTGTTCTCCTGGCAGTCCATGGTATATTCAGTATTCTTCGCCAACACCACAATTCAAAGGCTTCCGTTCTTCAATCTTCCTTATTCGGTGTCTAGCTTTTGCAAGCATATGAGGCGACTGAAAATACCATGGCTGGAATCAGGCTCACCTTAGTCCTCAAAGTGCCATCTTTGCTTTTTAACACTTTAAAGAGGTCTTTTGCAGCAGATTTGCCCAATGCAGTACGTCGTTTTAATTCTTGACTGCTGCTTCCGTGGGCATTGATTGTGGATCCAGGTAAAATTAAATCTTTGACAACTTCAGTATTTTCTCCATTTATCATGATGTTGCTTATTGGTCCAGTTGTGAGGATTTTTGTTTTCTTTCTGCTGAGGTGCAATACATACTGAAGGCTGTAGTCTTTGATCTTCATCAGTAAGTGCTTCAAGTCCTGTTTGCTTTCATCAAGCAAGGTTGTGTCATCTTCATATCACAGGTTGTTAGAGTCTTCCTCTAATCCTGATGCTGCGCTCTTCTTTGTATAGTGCAGCTTCTGGGATTACTTTCTCAGCATACAGATTGAATAAGTATGGTGAAAGCATACAACCCTCACACACACCTTTCCTAACTTTAAACCACAAAAGCATCCCCTTGCTGTGTTCGAAAAAGTGTCTCTTAGTCTATATACAGGTTCTTCGTGAGCACAATTAAGTGTTCTGGAATTCCCATTTTTCAAAATGTCAGCCATAATTTGTTATGATCCACACAGTCAAATGCTTTTGCATAGTCAATAAAACACAAGTAAACGTTTTCTGGTAGTCTCTGCTTTCAGCCAAGATCCATCTGACATCAGCAATAATATCCCACTTTCCACGTCCTCTTCTGAACCTTGCTTGAACCTCTGCCAGTTGCCTGTCGATGTACTGCTGCAACCACTTTTGAATGATCTTCAGCAAAATTTTACTTGCATGTGATATTAATGATATTGTTTGATAATTTCCACACTCTGTTG
>NW_004443974.1:761711-799188 GCF_000243295.1 Trichechus manatus latirostris
GCAACCACTTTTGAATGATCTTCAGCAAAATTTTACTTGCATGTGATATTAATGATATTGTTTGATAATTTCCACACTCTGTTGTATCATTTTCTTTGGAATGGGCACAAATATGGATTTCTTCCAGTTGGTTGGCCAGGAAGCTGTCTTCCAAATTTTCTTGACCTAGACAATTGAGCATTTCCAGCGCTGCATTCCTTTGTTGAGGCGTCTCAATTGGTATTCCATCAATTCCTGGGGCCTTGTTTTTCTCCATTCCCTTCTGTGCAGCTTAGACTTCTTCCTTCAGTACCATCAGTTCTTGATTGTATGCTACCTCCTGAAATGGCTGAATGTCGACCAATTCTGTTTGGTACAGTAACTTTACGTATTCCTTCCATCTTCTTTTGATGCTTCCTGTGTCATTCAATATTTTTCCTATAGAATCCTTCACTACTGCAACTTGAGGCTTGAATTTTTTCTTTAGTTCTTTCTGCTTGAGAAATGCTGAGTGTGTTCTTCCCTTTTCATTTTCTAACTCTAAGTCTTTGCATATTTCATTATAATACTTTACTTTTTCTTCTTGAGCTGCCCTTTGAAGTCTTCTGTTCAGCTCTTCTACTTCATTTCTTTTGTTCACTTTACTGCTCTACATTCAAGAGCAAGTTTTAGAGTCTCTTCTTACATCAATTTTTGGTCTTTTCTTTCTTTTCTGTCATTTTAATGACCTCTTGCTTTCTTCGTGTATAATGTCCTTGATGTAATTCTACAGTTCATCTGATCTTCAGTCACTAGTGTTCAGTGCATCAGATCTATTCTTGAGATGGTCTCTAAATTCAGGTGGGATATACTCAATGTCCTGTTTTAACTCTCATGGACTTGCTCTAATTTTCTTCAACTTCAACTTGAACTTGCATATGAGCAATTGATAGTCTGTTCCACAATTGGCCCCTGACCTTGTTCTGACTGATGATATTGAACTTCTCCATTGTCTCTTTCCACAGATGTAGTCGATTTGATTCCTGTGTATTTTATCTGGCAAGGTCCATGTGAATAGTTGCCATTTATACTATTGGAAAGATGTATTTGTGATGAAGAAGTCTTTGGTCTGGCAAAATTCTATCATGCAATCTCCGCTGTCATTTCTATCACCAAGGCCATATTTTCCAACTACCAATCCTTCTTATTTGTTTCCAACTCTCACACTACAGTCACTGGTAATTATCAATGCATCTAGATTTCGTGTTCGATCACTTACAGACTGCAGGAGTTGGTAAAAGTCTTCAATTTCTTCATCTTTAGCATTAGTGGTTGGTGTGTAAATTTGAATAATAGTCACATTAGCTAGTCTACCTTGTAGGCATATGGATACTAGCCTATCATTGACAACGTTGTACTTAAGGATAGATCTTGAAATGTTCGTTTTAAAAATGAATGTGATGTCATTCCTCGTCAATTTCTCTTTCAGGCATAGTAGACCATATGATTGTCTGATTCATTTCAGCTCACTAATGTCTAGGATATCGATCTTTATGTGGTCCATTTCATTTTTGACAATTTCCAATTTTCCTAGATTCATACTTCCTACATTCCATGTACTGATTATTAATGAATGTTTGCAGCTGTTTTTTCTCAGTTTGAGTCTTGCCACCTCAGCAAATGAAGGTCTCGAAAGCTTTACTCCATCCATGTCACTAAAGTTGATTCTACTTTGAGGAGGCAGCTCTTCCCCAGTGGTATTTTAAGTGCCTTCCAACCTGAGGGGCTCATCTTCTGGCACTGTGCCAGGCAGTGTTCTGCTGCTATTCGTAAGGTTTTCACTGGCCAGATTTTCAGAAGTAGACTGCCTAGTCTGTTTTAGTCTGGAAGCTCCATTGAAACCTGTCCACCATGGGTGACCCTACTGGTATTTGAAATACCAGTGGCATAACTTCTAGCACCACATGCAAGCCACTACAGTATGACAAACTGACAGATGCATGGAGAAACAAAATTTAGAAAAAGAAAAACAACAACAAAAAAAAAACAGATTCACCTGTGTGTGTTTGGGGATCCCAGGGATTATTTACAAAGCTAAAGGGGAGTGACTTTTGTTTTTTTTAATCTGGGCCCTCTTTAGAGATAGAAACTAAAATAGCAATTCCTCTTCCCTTCATACATAGAGCTTCAAGTCTGTCAGTACAAAGATCAGAGACTACTTAGAAATCTCTCCTGATTCACTCACCATGTAATACCTGGACCATTTGCCCTGAAGGGTGGGCAGGCAGACCTCCACACAATGCCTGTGCCTCTCCCACACCAGAGAGTTCACAAATGCTGGAGGAGCAGCAAGTTTTGCTGTTGAGCCTGCTTTACACTGCTTTTCTCTGAAGGAAGCTCTGGGTTCCCCCATCACAGCGCTGTCTTGATGCTCTTTCTTTCTTCAATGACTTCTGTTTCTCATCTCCCACCTGATTATGGCTGAGCCCTATGACTGCAACCTTGGACTTCTCTTTTCTTATGATCTTCAACAATTACCTTTATACTAAAATTTTACACTAATGACTTTGAAATTTGCAGCTACAGCCTTGACATTTTTCTCAAGTCATAGGTGCATTCTTCCAGCTGCAACTAGACTTTTTCACTTGAATTCCATATCATTGTTTGAAAATTCAGTAAATTGAAAAGCTAATATAGTATCTTCCTTTCCAAATTCAACTAACTTAGCCCTCCTGACCTCCAATTTCTACCAAAGATAATATCATTCTCCCAGTAACATAGGCCCATAACCTCAGAGCTGGTCTTTCTTCTTGTGGTTCATGTTCCAATTCCTGTCACAGGCCTCTGAGCCTGGCTCCACACTCTGGAGATGCCACAGTGAGCAAGACAGAGCCCAGCCCACACACGGCCACCATGTCCTGGGATCAGCCTCGCTGCTAGCAACTTCACAGCCAATCACCTTTGCTCTGTAAGAAGAGGCTCATGCTCCTCAGAGGCCTGTTCAGGATGAGACTTCTCCTTCCTGTCTCCTTTCTGCTGTGGGCATTCCTACTGCAGCTTAGCACGGCCCATCCTTCCATAGATCTTGACTTCTAGTGGGTGATTTTAAAACTCTTCCCTCCCTCCAGTCAGATAAATTCTACCTGAACCTTAAAATCAAAATCAAGCCCACAGCCCCTCCTTCAATGAGCTCCATGCGGTTTCCGCCTTGTTCCCAGAGAGATCTTATCCACACTCACTTGGTTGGTGGTGTGTTATCTCCAACACAGCTTCCCTGTTCTCCAGGCTCCAAACCCACACTTCCAGCTCCTGGTGGTTATCTCCACTAGACATCTCATAGGCACTCCAAACTTGAAAATACTAAAACCAAGCTCACCATCATGTTCTTTCCCCTCAAAGTCTGTTAATCCTTTTGTATTCCCCGTTAGCTTTGGTGACTGGTATATTTACCTGTTCTTACCCAAACCAAAAACTTGGGGGCCCCGGATTCTTCTACTTCCAACATTCTGAAGTCCAATCAACAACTGAGTCTTGTTGCTCTGCTTCTTAAATAGCACATCCACAGCACCTCAGGACCATGGTTCAGGACCATGGTTCAGGGCCTGCAACCCACCCCTCACCATTTTCCATTCAACTTGAGACATGGGGCTGCCCACCAGCTGTTGTCAGCTGAACCCCATTCTCCAGCTCCAGGGGCACTTGGCTATGGGTCTGAGGGTTGTAAAGACACCAACCTTATACCTCCCCCGCACTAGCCACTGGGGTAGGGTACCACTCCTTGCTGCTTTTCCTGCAATCTGCCCACACCTTTGTAAATGTTCCCTTCATTGTAGTCTCCTCGGACTATCAGATTTAGAGTGTATTATGCCAGGCCCTGACTGATATTCAGAACTCTCCTATCCCATGTTCGCCCTGAGCACTAGCGCAATTCCTGACTCAGCTAAGGACTGGTGGTGGTTTGTTGAGTGTATGAGGGAATGAACAAGGAGATGCTCACTGTTTGGTAGTTCAGTCTTTGAATGCATCTTTCTTTACAATTGGATTGTAAGGTGTTTTAGGGGCACCCCACAGAGCATCTAGTGGAGTGCCTTACACACGATAAACCCATTGCCATCAAGTTGGTTCAGACTCATAGCAACCCTATATAGGACAGAGTAGAACTGTCTCATAGAGTTTCCAAGAAGTGGCTGGCGGATTCAAATTGCCAATCTTTTGGTTAGCAGCGATTGCTCTTAGCCACTGGGCCACCAAGGCTGCTTAGACATGATAGACATCCAAAAAATATTTGTTAAATAAATATGAGTTCCCAAGAGATTGAGTACAGTCCGTTTAGCAGGCAGAAACTAAAAAATTAGGATAAAATAAAAAGAAGAAACTTGTTTTGGTTGAACAATATCACAATCATTCCACTGTATTATTTTTGCATTTTGAAGAACTTCTTGTTAGGTGCCATAGAGTCGAATCGTTTCTAACTCACAGCGACCCTATAGGACAGAGTAGAACCACCCCATAGAGTTTCCAAGGAGTGCTGGTGGATTTGAACTGCCGACCTTTTGGTTAGCAGCCAAGCTCTTAACCACTGTGTCACCAGTACTAATCCCATCTATTGTGCCTCATTATTTCCAACTTTATTTCTTTGGTCTGTCACCTCAAGCACTTTCCAACTACAACTCTGAGAGAGATCTGGGAGGCTCTCTCGTTGTTGTTGTTGTTAGTTGCGTCGAGTCAATTCTGACTCTTGGTGACCCCATGTGTACAGAGTAGAATTGTTCCATAGGATTTTCAAGGCTGTGACCTTTCAGAAGCAGATTGTCAGGCTTGTTTTCCAATGTGCCTCTGGGTGGTTTTGAACTGCCAACTTTTCAGCTAGCGGTCCAGTGCTTAACCACTTGCATTACCCGGGACTCACTCTTGCAATAGAGACTTATTTTCTTTTACACATCAATTGTTTTCTCAACAAAAGTTTACTAGCACATTTATTGTGTGAATCAGTGTGCTAAGTGTAGAAACAAACCTCTAGAAGTCATAACTTTTCTGAAACCAAAAGCCAAACCCATTGTCACTGAGTCGAGTCTGACTCATAGTGATCCTATATGACAGAGTAGAACTACACCATAGGGTTTCCAAGGCTGTAATCTTTACAGGAGCAGACTGCCACACCTTTCTCCCACAGAGCAGCTGAAGGGCTCAAACCTCTGACCTTTTGGTTAGCAATTGAGCGCTTAACCACTGCACCACCAGGGCTCTTTATAACTTCTCTAGAGAAGCTCAATTCTGAAATTTTGGGTAGGGGACATGGACATAAACAAGCAACTTCACACGAAATGATAAGCATTGTGATAAAAAAGAAGTAAGCGTGTCTCTAAACCAAGGATGGCCTCACACACCAGTGATACGAGAACACAGTGAGCTGCCCTCCTCCTAGCTCAGAGAGTGAGCACATCATTCCTGCTTTTAGGATCAACCATTCAGATCCCTAGAAGGACACAAAATAAACCTGACTCCCAAGCCGCTGTACATCTATTCATGGATTCATTAACTGGAAAACTACAATTTCATTCCCCGTTTCTGATAGTTTGAGCTAAGACACTCAACCTTTGGTATCATTCAGGGACTACACTGGGAAGAGGTGGGTTTTGGTAGGTCCCTGGGTGGCACAAAGAGTTTGCTCTTGACTGCTAACCTAAAGTTTGACGGTTCGAACCCACCCAGTAGTACCTTGGAAAACAGGCCTGGTGATCTGCTTCCATAAAGATTACAGTCAAGAAAACCCTATGGAGAAGTTTTACTTTGTAACACAGGGGTCTGCCATGAGTCGGAATGTACTCAACAGGAACTAACAACAGTAACAGAAAGACTCACTGGAGAAAATCAGACACACACCCAGTACCATTCCAATCCAGGGTGGGTATATGGTTTCCATCACAGAGGGCAGTGCAGACCCACTGCTGCGCTAAAGGAGATGGCTTCAGCGGCCCCCTCAACCACATTCCCAAAGGAACAGAAACAGAGGGGTGAAATGCACATACTCTCCAATTTCTTATCCTTGTGTTGAAAATCATCTTCTTCCTTTAAAAAAATGCTTAAGGCTCACACGTCCCCTTAAACAGACTTAAAATATATCACTTTCTTAAGTCATCCTGAATGACTTCATTAAAATCCAATTCTGCCATGCAGTGATGAAATGAGTGAGGTCTCCAAGAGGCCCAGCAAAATTAGTCTCACCTCACAGAGACTGCACAGAGTGGGCCTACCACAAAGGGCTTTCCATGTCTTCTCAATTCAATTAGCCTTAAAGTCATAAGTTGTGTGGATTGAAATTTTTGTCTCAATTTAATCAACCTCAGAATCATAAATAGGTGAGATAAGTTACTATAAATTCCTCCTCTACCCACTTCCTCCTCAGGCCGTAGACAACTTTGGTGTCTGTACAGTTACAGGATATAGTCTCTTTTTAATATAATAAATTGGTGTGATATAAGCTTAGAAAAATAGTAGTACAGATGAGGTGTCATAGGCCCAAGGGCTGTTACAAAAAGAAAAATCTGTAAATGGAAGGGAGGCTAGCAAATCACAGCCCTGAAGTCTTGCCCATAAAGCAAAGCCAATTTTTTTTTTTTCTTTAAGAAAGAAACAACTGGTGGTGGGGGAGTTTCCTGAAGCTTGAGTGAAATCTGGCAGGAGGCATCGTATACAGCCTTTCTTGGTTTCAATCTGCATGACATCACAATCTATGAATTTTGCTGTGATTGGATTTGAATGAATTTGTAGATTTGAAATAAAACCCATTTGAAATAAGCTCCACAAAGCAGCTCTATCTTCCCAGGAGCAGTTAAGTATATTTCCTAACTGCCTCATTCTGTTCTGGACTGCAAATGGGGTTGGAAGCCTCACTGGTCTAACACAACGAAGTCCAAACCATGCACCCACACCCACCCACCCACACACATACACACACACACACACACAGTGGCAGCAGCAGGGGTAGTCATGAGGGCCCTTGGACTGCACTTATGATTGGGCCATGGAGAACCTGACCTTCCCATTTTATTCTTATTTTCTGTCTAATAGGGGTAAGGGGGAAGACTTAGACCAGCCTTGCAAACATACTCTGGGCTTCAAAGAAACCAGGGTAGAAGAAATGCAAATGATACCATAGTCCTGATGAAAAAGTTAACCTCTTCCTCTTCCAAACATTTCCTCTTCTTCCATGAAATTTATTTTCTAAAGGAGTGAGAGTGGTATGTGTTTTTAAACAGTAAGAAAAAAAGCCCAATGTACCTCTGGATATAGAAGATCATTGCAAAACAATTAACTGTTAAAAAAAGAGGTCCAGTCTTCTACAATGTGAAGAACTATGAAGCCAACATATTAATTTAGGATGTGTTTTAATATGCAAACAGCCATATCAGTGAAAACTTTTGTCTACCCTACACCCTGAGTATCCTGAACAGTTGGCTGAGCCCTGCCACCTTTCAGCAGTACACCAAGACCTAACCTCAGACCCTAAAACTCCCTCTGTCTCTGATACCGTGGAAAAGCCAAAGACCCCAAACCTGTAACACAGTGGTTTTCAACCATGGATGACTTGCGCCTCAGTGGACATTTGGCAATGTCTGGAAACACTGTTGGTTGTCACAACTGGGGAGGGACGCTACTACTGGCATCTAGTGGATAGAGGCCAGCGATGCTGCCAAACGTCCTGTAATGCCCCGGGCAGCCCCAGGCAACCCCACGGCAAAGAATGATCTAGCTCCAAATGTCAATGAGCTTGAGAAACCTGCTTTAACACATAAGGCTCCCTCCTTTCCCTCCCAAGAGAGTGGCTCATGCAGTTCTCCATAGCATTCTCTGCCTTCATAGCCACGAAGGGGAGAGACTGCATGAAATCCACAGCTTGGCAGGAAAACCTAGCAATTGAGTCTACTAACCAGCATGAGAAGTGGGGAAGCTCTCTGCTCAAGGCAGGGGCGATGGCCCAAACTCCTTGCAAAAATAAGTTAAAATAAAAATCAATTATGCCTTCAGAACATAGTCACCTCTGCTAGGTAGTTAGTGAAGAATTATAAGCATATGATTTCAAGAAAAATATTTAATCTTGGTGAGTTCTATAAAGGAAAAGAGGAAAGCATGTCACCTGCTCTGCAGTAGCACTGCTTATTTGCGGTCTGTATTTGATCTCCTTGAGTAAAATGCAAAGACTTCGGAATTCATGTCAGAATAAATGATAGCCATTGCAAGAGGCAATACATGGCCCAAGCTCTGGCTGGCCTTAAACTTGGAGAAGGCTTGGTCAATACAGGAGTTCCATCCTACCTCAAAAGATGGCAAAACTCTGACCCCAGCGGCAGACAGCAGACCATCACAGTTTCCTTCTAGGTCACAGATTTGATTGTGAGTTTTCAACAAATATCATAGTTAAGAGAGAAACCTGTGGTTTGTCCTTGAACAAATCATTTGATTTCCTGAATCTCAGTTTCTTCATCTGTAAAATGGGCTTTAGTACTAATAAAGACAGTTAACATTGACTAAGTATTGCTATGTGCCAAGCATTGTCTAAGTGCTTTCATGTATCACCTTAACTTAAATTTAATGATGCTGTATGAGAACTGGGCGTGTTACAGATGAGGAAACTAAGGCCCTGAGTGTTTAAATAATCGACCAAAATCTCCCGGATGGAGAGAGCTAAGATTTCAATCAAAATATCTCTCTTTTAACCATTGTGTTTCCTGTGAAGGTTAAATGAGATGATGCTTATATTATTCCTCTATGTCGTTTTCAACAAATGGTCATTATACTATAATTAAATCAATGATCTTACTCTTCTGTTTCCCTCTCTGTGAATACTGCTGGTAGAATCTGCCAAGGGGGAAGCCATGTAGTAAGAAAGTGGTGGTTTCCTACTGCTAAACCCACTATTGAATCTGATGATGTGCTCCCCGAAATGGCACAGTGAGCCTGGGGTTTGTGAAACCGCATATGACAGAGCTGAAACCTTAAAAAAAGAAGACACTGCAATTCGGTCTTATTTGTAGAGGAATTCCTCAATTAATCCCATTATAACGCTGCGATAAGGGTGAGGGTTCCTTTTCAACATTATTCTTATATGCGTTTGAAAAGAAGATCTAAATTTTGCCATTCTTGAGCAAGAGTTTATATTCTTCTGAGGGAATATTGATGGAGTTGCCCGTTATTTGATCTGATAGCTTATAACCTACATGATTTGGAATAATAGAAGAGGATACAAATAGGAGCTGAGAGATATATGTTCCACACTCACCTCCTAACAACATTGACCTTGAAAGTGAACCTTCTCATCTGTAAATATGGGCATCTCCTAGGTTTGTCGCAACAATCGAATGAAAGGTGAGAAGGTGCTTTCAGTAAAACCTCAAAGCACCGAATATTAACAACTTGCATTTGAGTGGCACCCAGGACTCCACAGTGGGTTCACGTCCAACATCTCATGGAATCAAATGTGCCTTATGAGACAGAGTGTAGTGCTGTCTCCAGTTCACAGATACGAGAGCCAGCCCCTCAACTTCACTGTCCATGATAACACACTTAGGGCACAGCCTTCATAAAATGAATTATCTGAAGTGAGTCAGGTCGTCATTCCAGTTCAGAATAATACATGATTTATTTCTGGTGCCTTTTCAAATATTATGTGTGAAGTGTTCCACATTGGTCTTAGTTATCAGTGTCTAAAGCACAATCACAGGCATTTTTGAGGCTCTCAACACCTGCAGACAGCTCTTATGAAGTCTGTAACTACAGTATTAGGTAATGCAATCTAAGTCAGCATTGAAAACATCCTGTCCTGTACATGGTATTTCTCTTTGTATTCTCACACAAAAGCAGTTAAAAATAAGAGCAGCTGTTGGAGTGCCAGGCATACATGGCCTTGTGTACAGGATGAGAACATTCAGCCTCTTGGTAAGACAAGCATATTCCTGATATAATTGTCTACAGACAAGAAATAATCTACATGGTCTATCTAGGTAATTTAGTGAGAGTTCCTGTATTATAAAAACTTAAATATAAAAAAGAGAAATATATTCATGTGGGACTTTGACAGCATCACCAACTGGCTCATGAAGAAACAGCTAAATGAAAACCAGGTAAAGGAAGCTTACCCTTTCAAGTGCCTGCACCTATAAAGTGACAATATTTAATTAAAGTACTACTAACTACACACATAAGGAACCCTGGTGGTACAGTGGTTAAGTGCTCGGCTGCTGACTGAACCCACCAGCCCACCAATTCAAACCCACCAGCCACTCCACGGGAGAAAGATGTGGCAATCTGCTTCAGTAAAGATTACAGCCTTGGAAACCCTGTAGGGAAGTTCTACTCTGTCCTACAGGGTTGCTATGAGTCAGATTTGACTCATCAGCAATAGGTTTGATTTTTTGAGTAAGCACGCGTATGTTGTTGTTCTGTGCTGTCAAGTCAATTCCAACTGACAGCAACCCTATAGGACAGAGTAGAACTGCCTCATAGGGTTTCCTGCAGTGTAATCTTTACAGGAGCAGATCACCAAGTCTTTTCTCCCATGAAGCTGCTGGTGGGTTTGAACTGCTGGGCTTTCGGTTAGCAGCTGAGTGCTTAACCACTGCACCATCAGGGCTCCTTAAAGTACATATACACCCATGTGCATATGTGTACTATCTATAGTTCCCTACTTTCTTAACCCCAGATTTACACCTAATTCTGGAGGACTCCAGATCATAAATACAAGTCTTCTTGACTGCAGTGTTTTCATAGAACCCCATAACCACTTCTTGGTCTTTGTAGCCTACTATGAAAGAGAGCTGTCCAGTCAGCATCTCTGCCAACACTTTGCATGTTTACTACTTCTGATCTGGTGTTGTGAGATCACCTAGCCTAAGACTTTCATACTAACCACAAAAAAACATGGTTTAAAGAGTCCAGTACTTGCTTTGTGTGTAAGGAGTTTTCTTCCTCTTACTTCAGACATTGACTTCTTTTTCACTTTCATGTTCAAAAGTGTTTTCCAGATGGTTCTAGTTGTCAACAGTCTGATGTCTAGTTAATTGTGGCATTGTTGTATTTTACAATCTATTTATCTAATGATCATCAGAAACCACTTAAACAAATTCAATAGTACTGAGTGCCTACTTTGTACAATGTACTATTCTAAGCACTGGGGAAAAGCATTGAACAAGCCAGAAAGTGTCTTGTACATGATATGACAGAGCTTACAGTCAGAAGGATGAACAAATCAGTCCTAGAAGAAATACAACTACAACGTTCTTAGAAATGATGACTGTGAGACTTCTGCTCACTAACTTTGGACAAGTCATCAGGAAAGACCAATTTGTAGAAAAGGACATCATATTTGGTAAAGTTAAAAACTTGGTCAGCAAAAATGAGGGAAACCCTCCATGAGATGGATTGACACAATAGCTGCAACAATGGATTCAAACATACCAACGATCATGAAGATGGTGCAGGACTGGGCAATATTTCCTTCTATCATACATAAGGTCGCCATGAGTTGGAGCTGACTCGACGGCACATAACAACAGTCTGGCGGGAGGAGGGAGACAGGCAATACACAAGTAAACACATCAACAGGCAGGTTGTGTTCAGGTATGATTAAGTCCTAAGAAGGATGTACACAGGGAGATATGATAGTCCTCAACCTGGCAGGGGTGGAGCTTACATGTGTGAGCTGAAACCTGAATCAAGCGGAAACATAACTGTGATGAAAAGGAGCCCAAGACACTGTGTGGTGAACTCCAGACTTTAGTCAACTAGAATTTTGTGATCACCCGCCTTGCCCAGCACTGCACTAGACCCTGGGTGTGAAGCCCTCAGTGCATGCATACCCAGCCTCTAATTCCAAGTTGAAAACACAGCTGTTAGTGCCAGTGGAGTGGGAACCAGGCAGCAGGTCTCCTCCCTCGGACTCACTCCCAGAAGCTGGGGTAGAGCCAGCGTGTCAGCACCACTGGTCCTGTACCCGGGAGCAGGCCCCCGAGAGTAAAAACGCTGCATCAGACGAAATACCCAGCATCGCCCCCTCTCAGCCTAGATACTCTCTTCAGCAGCGTGACGGCATCTATGGCCTCTTATGAGTTGAAAAGAACATCACTGATGTTGCTGAAAAACTGAACATGCTGTGTTTAAGAGCCAAGTGTGAATCCAGCAGGATTCTGTGCTGAAGGCAGTGGGGGTCAAAGCTAGTGCCTGGCATTGTATTTAAATCACAGGATTAAAAGTTAACGGTGAGCCTCCTTTTGGCATTTCCAACCATCAAAAAGAATGAAGAAAGAACACAAAAAGCACACGGTGCCCACCTCCCCATCGGTCCCTACTGTTGGGCCCTCCCTGAGTTTCCCAGGAAAGGTAGGAGTTAGGGGTCAGGAGACTGCCACCAGGAGAGGTCAGAGCATGGCTCTGGCATGCACGCTCTCGAGATCAGCCTCCGAAGGTGCCTGTCCACGGCCTTGTAGCCCACAGCTCCTAAGAGCATGTGTCCTGCAAGTAGGCCAGTCTTGGAGGGTGCCAGGGGCTTGCGGTCCTGGCCACCTGCGGCCCGAGGCCCTGGGCCTTGCTGTGGCCCTTAGCGGACCCTCTCAGAGCCTGCCCCCAAGCCCTGGGAGAGTAGATATTTACAAAGCACTGCTGAATCCTGAATGCCCTCCCACAGTTAATTGCTCTGTAACCACCATCATGTGAGGCTGGTGCTCCTGTGCCTATGTACAAAGGGGACACCGAGAGGTGGAACCCATGCCACCAATGCTGGACTTGACACAAAGTCTGACCCCTGCTGAAGCTTGAGTTCTTCCCAAATGCCCCTGCTTCCCACCAGCCCCTCAGCAGCTGGGCTCAAGTTTGCTACTCTGCTCCCTAGAATGTCCCAGGATGCCTGGCTCCTAGCTTACCCCCACATGGCTACCCTCCCACCCATCACACCAGCCCAGTCCCAGGCCTCAGCAGTGTCTGCCTTCACTTGCCCTGCCCCTCTCCTAGGCACCTCTTTGAGAAGAGGGGCTTTGGAATTGGACCCTGTGAATTGACTGTTTTGGTTTTCTAATCAAAGCCCCCATTTCATAGATGGGAAAACCAATGCTGACAGGCAGCAGGACTAGCTAAGATCGCCGCAGGCATCGGTAGTGGAGCCAGTGGTGCCAAGCTCCTCACTATGAGTGCCCTGCATAACAGGCCCTCAGCAGGTGCTCCCAAAGTGTCTCTATGGAGTCATTACTGCCACAGCCTTCCTGAAGACGTAGTGCTTCCATAGACTTTGAAAGAATTGTTTCCCAAAACACCGACACCCTAATCACATAGGTTTGTATGTGTTCACCTGCAAGCCTGCCTGCGTTTACAGAGAACACAAAGCCAGCCACAGGCTTGCTTCATGAAGTGTATTTAGAGCTGTTTAAGACTAGGGGCATGGTGGCTTAGTGGCAGAATTCTCACCTTCTATGCCGGAAACCTGGGTTCATTTCCCAGCCAATGCACCTCATGCACAGCCACCACCTGTCTGTCAGTGGAGGCTTGCATGTTGCTATGATGCTGACAGGTTTAAGCAGAGCTTCTAGCCTAAGACAGACTAGGAATAAAGGCCTGGTGATCTACTTCCAAAAATCAGCCAATGAAAACCCTGTGGATCACAAAGGCCTGGAGCCCCATGAGTTGGGGGCCTACTCAACGGCAGCCAACAACAGTTTAAAATTATTGGGTGTAAGAAATGTCACAAAATCACAATCAGTCTCCTTGTCACCAACCCTTTTTGGACATTAACTCTGACATCGATCTTGTATTTATATTGTTTGGAAACAAAAGCATAGAAATGCAGAAGTTAGAGAAAAGTTCTGAGGGAATTACATTTATAGACACATCATATTTATCTTTTATACATACAACCTATGTGAGGGAAAAATAAAGCTGGTTGAATTTTGGCTTTCCCTCAGCCTGCATAAGGTACTGTGTGACCTCAGGGAATTCATTTAGTCCTTCTCTAACTCACCACTACGTTTATAATAAAATCATAATGATGCTTGCTACCTATATTTCAGGAAACTTGATATGATCAGTTGAATTGAAGTTGAGCAGCATATAAAAGCTTTTCTAAGCTACATCATTGGTTATTTTTTCCTATTGCTTCATATTCTGAGTACTTTTTCATGGTTAATCAAGTTGGATAAGCTAAGTCCTAGGAGTTATGAATTAATCACCATCCTTGGAAGGGTGGGTAATATTTCTAAAAGTACAACAAAGGACATGCTTGTTTATGACCAGCGTAATGGAAAATCCAATCCTTTCATTGTTGATTGAGAACATATATGTTGAATTTGAGGCCTAGAATTGTAGTAAAGCACACTTCATTCTCAAGGACCATGAAATGAAAATATTTAATGTGGAAGAAATTGCTTCTGAGCTTTTAGTGAAAGCTTCTGCACTCTCTGACTATTGCAGTTTGGTAGAGGTCAGACACGGTCTCCATCTCCATAAGGGACGTTCCCGGGGTCCCCTCAATGTTCCTGTATCAGGCTGACATCGGGCCAAGGTAAATATAGATCAAGTAGGCTCAACATCCTCATTAATGCTGGTGTTTTCCTTGAGTGGGACTGGAGAGTGGAGCTTCAGCACTAGAGTTGTATTTCCCTTTCATTCATCTCTCGCTCTGGAGCTCTATGTCTCACTTTCTGTCTTTCATTTATTTTATGATGTTATTCTCCCATGATGATTAAGTTCTACAACTTCCATGGAAGCCATGGAATTGGAGGGTAAGAACTTCTTGTAATCTCCAAGCAGATTATACAGTTCACATTTTCCTATCAATCACTAAGCAATATCACAAATAAGTGTTTATGTGGCAAAGACAGTCCTGAGGCTTAGATTAATAGGACAGGTGGAAAGACACATTTTAAAACAGTTTATAAGGTAAAACTTATATTCCTTCATGTATTTATAGCATTTTTTTTTTTAATGATTCATCGGATTATTTAGGAGTTGGGGCAGGGTAAGATGAAGGGGAAAACTGCTATCAAATCTGTCTTCATACTTTTTAATTAATTGTGAAGTACAACTTCTCCTCTACTTCATCAACAGAACTTTTAAACCCACTCAATTGATGTTTTTTCTCCTCCAACAACACCAAAAAGTCAATTGCACTCTTTCCAGAATGACTTAAAATTTGTTTTCCCATTCATGATCTCAGGAAAAGAAGATAACAGAAAGAAAAGGGAAGTTGTTAATATTTATCTTCCCCTAGAGCAGAGGGTGTTTGCAGTGCTGCTTCCTTCCTTCCTGGAGTCTTGTGTCTGTAAGCACCAAGGGATCTGGGCGAGTCTTTACCAGGCCCAGGGGTGGACCCAGCCCTCTTTGCCACACAGATGAGCACAGTCCCCTGAGAGCCCTGTGACAGCCCCTCCCTGAGTGCAATGGCATGCTCGCAGACAGGTGTCTCTTCCTGCCCATGACAGCCTCATGGTCCACCTGGGACCAGTCTCTGAAGCCAGGTCTTCTCACAGGGTCTCCTGCAGACAGCATGGCCAGCACTTGTGGCCTGATACAGAGCAGAAGCACAGCTCCAGGAGCTCCTGAGGAATGCCCTACTCTGGAGGAGGCTGCCGGCCATGTGATCTCTGGAGAGAACAAAGGAGACAATGGAGATGGTTCTTCGAAAGACGTGCTCAGGTACTACCTGGCCTTGACTGGCCGACAGGCTGAAGGCTATTCCCCATGGCCCAGCTGTACTGGGTAATGAAGTCACGGGGTGCTGTGCTGTGTCTTGGGAGGAGGAGTCATGGGCACAGAAGGGAGTCGCTGTCGAGGAGCTAGGGATCTCATTCAAGACACTTCATACTCTGAAATATTATGGAACTTTCTAGAGCCTCTCTCCCACTCTGCTATGGATTTGGCAGCCCTTGAAGACTCCACCCAGACCCAGAGCACATGCAGCCTGTGCTGTGTGCAAGCAGGGCTTGGCTTCTGCTCACAGGTACTGGTGGGGTCTCCATGCTGACCTCAGACCAGCTCCATGACTCGGCACCCACCTGCGTTCTCCTGTCAAGGCTGAGGAACCTTTGAGATTGTTAGGCTCACTTTGTTTTTGAAAGGAGTTATTATAGGTTCCAGGCATCACACATTCTTACAGTTGTTTGATGAGTTCTCAAGGACCAGAAGAGAAGGATTGAAGTTTGGGCTGCTGGTTTGATTTGGAAAGCTTTTTTTTTTTTTTTTTTTGTCTCTCTTTTTTTATATTTTAAAATGGTTCCATAGTGGCACAATACAAAGACAAAAGGACACACTCTGATTGAAGTACAGGTTCTCTGGTGGAGCCAACCAGGCTGGTGATGCCCCAGGAAGGTGTGGGGTCAGCTGCTCCACTTCTTAAATAACTTAAGACAGGCATGATAGATAAAGTCTGTAGATATCATTTGTAAAAATTAAAGAAGCAAGCTTGTTTATCTCTTGCCATTAAAAAAGAGCCCTGAATGACACAATGAAGAGGGTGAAGATGGAGGTCTGAGGCAAGGAAGGGCACATCAGCAGTGCACAGGTGCCGGGCCGGACTGCATGGATGGCGGACAGTGCACTGGAGCACCTGGTCATCAGAGGGAGAGCCTCTCTTGCATTCCATTACTTGTTAACAACCTCATGTCCTACTCACCCTCAAAATCTTATCAAGATTGGGTCCAGTGTTACTTCTGCATGAAGTGACCCTCTTCTCTGAATCCCTCCAGCCCTCTGTCTACAGTTTATTGCGATCTGCTGTTTTTATATGTGTCTGCCTCCACACGTCAGAACCCCAGCTCTGCTTCACTCAACCTGGGATCCTGATACCGGGCAGCATGCTGCCTTTTACATAGTGGGGAGTCAGAAGGAAATGTCATAGGAAAAGAAGGAATGCAAGGATGTACCTACAGTTTGGGAGGCCCACAGTCCTTAAATAAATGAAACTTAGCATCATTTTCTATTTTCTCACCATTGATTTTTTTTTTAATCATGTTTTATTGTGTTTTTGGTAAAAGTTTACACAGCAAATTAGGTTTCTATTTAACAATTTTCTGCATAAATTGTTCAATGACATTGGTTACAGTTTTTATAGTTTGTCAGCATTCTTATTATTTCCATTCTGGTTGTTCTGTTTCCAGTAATCTAGTTCCTCTGCCCCCTTGCCTTCTCATCTGTCCTTTAGAGTAAATGTTGGCCGTTTATTCTCACATGGGTGATTTTTTTTTAAAGGAGCACAATACTCACGGGTGTATTCTTTGTGTTATAAGCCAATCTGTTATTTAGCTAAAAGGTGACCTCAAGAAATGGTCATGGTTCAAAATTTAAAGAGTATCTCAGAGCAATAGTCTTGAGGAGTTCTCTCATCTCACCTGGTCCATTAAGTCTGGACTTTTTAAGAATTTATGTTCTGTTCCACATTTTTCTCCCATTCTATCAGCATCCTTCTATTGCATCCCTGATCAGAATGGTCAGTTGTGGTAGCTGGGCACCATCTAGTTCTTCTGGTCTCAGGGTAGATGAGGTCATGGTTTATGCAGACTATTAGTCCTGTAGACTAGTTTCTTCTCTGAGTCTCTAGTTTTCTTCTTTCTCTTTTACTCTGGATGAGTAGAGACCAATAGGTGTATCTTAGACAGCAACTCAAAAGCTTTTAAGACCCCAGACACTACTCACCAAAGTAGGATGTAGAACATAAACTTTATGAATTATATTATGTCACTAGACTGAGATGTCCCATGAGACTATAGTCCTAAGCCTTCAAACCCTGTAAACCAGTCCCATGAGGTGTTCGGTTAAGTCTAAGAAGTATTTGTAACTGTGCCTCCTATGTGCTTTATTGTATATATGAATATGTATGTATGCACACACGTACATGTATATACACATAGCCCACTGCCCTGAAGTTGATTCTGAGTCATAGCAACCATATAGGACTAGTAGAACTGCCCCACAGGGTTTCCTGGGAGTGGCTGGTGGATTCAAACTTCTGACCTTTTAGTTAGCAGCCAAGCTCTTAACCACTATGCCACCAGGACATATATATATACACACATATGTGCCTGTACACATGTATGCATACATACATACATAAATATGTAATTACACATCTATTTTTTGGTTGTTGATGCTGTTGTTGCAAAATTGTCATAATATTTACTAAAAATGCCTTTTTTTTCTTGTGTACTTTTTAGTGACATCATTTACCTTGATCAAGTGTGCACACTTCACCTACATCTGGTGTTACCTCTCCCATCACCAAAAATAACAAATGTCTACTATCTAGAGAGTGATTCCCCACCACCATCACTAATCCCTGGTAACCACCAATGATTGTTGGTTTCTGTTTGTATCAGCATTGATTCTTACTTGTACTTCTCAGGTGGTAGTTTGCAAGGCTAGGGCAAGATGTTGTCACAGGCTATTTAGGTATCCAAAGCCCTTAGTGTAAAGAGAGGACCAAGCAGCACAACTTCTTGCAACCTTCTTTGGTTTACAGTTTTTCAGTGCCCATTTCTAACATAGGCCTCAGAATACCTCAGTGGGTTCAGGCTAAATGGATGTGTTTCTTGCTGAGCCTCCCAATCTCTATGCTGCACTGTTTGTGGGGCCTCAGTCAGGTCTCATCCATGCTGTGTCCTTGGTCCCTGCTGGGCCTGGGACAGCCAGCACCACACAGGGTGAGAGACAAGTGGGAACCAGAACCAAAAGATAATGGACTGGGAAGGACCACTGGCCAGCCAGGAAATGCACTACTCACACTCTGGCTGTGATAGTCTCCCAGGAGACTAGACCCTCTCAATGGTGCCATGCACAGTCCAGGACTTCCCTGGTACAGCCCCTGAGCTGGTGACACACACACAGATCTGTTCTCAGGGGCATTCCTTCAATCTAGGCCATGCAGGACTGCAGGAGAACCACCCCCCACCCCCCACCCCAGAGAGAATCTCATGATCAATAAAGTCAAAATACACAAGGAAGTGTTTATTATGAATGAATTGGCAGACACAGTAGACCCTCAAGAACTTGAAATATTAAAACAATTTCTGAAATAAATTATAAAATAAATATTTTGAAATTATCAAAAAGTTAGAAGAAAGAATAAAATAATTATGGAAAGAATAAGAAACTTTAAAAGAAGGATAGGCAGATTTGGAAAAAAAATAGAACTTTTAGAAAGAAAAAAATATAAATGTCAAAATTAAAATTTTCTGGTTGGTTTGAACACCAGATCAGATACAACTAAGGAAAGAATTAGTGAACTAGAATGTACATCTGAGGAAGTTGCCCAGAATACAGAGATATAGAAAGATAAAGAAATGGTTTTATAAAAAGAGAACTAAGAGACATGGAGATAAAGGATATTGTCTCAGCATCTTCCCATGGCCAGCCAATACTGCCTTTTGCTTCCACGGGTTCCATTTCCCCTTCTTTACCAACAAATCACCAATCTGTTATTTAGCTAAAAGTTGACCTCAGGGAACGGTTGACCTCAGATTGATGGTTTGTTTAGCACGACACTATGCCCAGCTAAAATCAAACTATTCCCCAGCTCCACCAAAGTAAAATGGGGAGCCAAGTTACTCAGTTCTGTCCAAGGAAATAGAGGCAGAAGTTTCCTGGTAAAGTCCTGAGGATGCTCTTTAAAAACTTGCCCTTTGCCCTCCCAATGCATTCTGTGTAGAACACAGACAATTCTAATGGTGGAGCAAAGAAACAAAGGGTGGTGAAGCAGAAGCTAAAGGATGCTGAATCTGACTACCTACAGACACTTTGCTTTGTAAAAAGAAAATTTCTCCAATTCGTTCAAGCCAATGTGTCTAATGTATCTGAATGTAATCTCTCTAATTGATAAAATGCCTAAAGGAGTTCCAGAAGGACAGAACAGAGAAAATGGAAGTAAGACAATATTTTAAACACAGACTACATGAGAATTTTTCAAATCTGAAGGAAAAACTTATGTCCTCAGAGTAAAGAGTTTCACCAAATCCCAACCAGCAAAGTTAAAAATAAATCCACACCTAGACACTTAAAACACCAATAAGTGAAAGAATATCTTAAAAGCAACCACAGAGAAAAGTTATTTAGATTGAGAGCAGATTCCTCAAAAGAAACATCCTCAAAAGGTTGAGGGAAAAGAATTGTTGATCTAGAATTCTATACTTAACTAACCTGTTATTCAAGAGTGAGTGTCAAATAAAGACTTTCCAGAGTAAAGTGAGTTTACAGACCTTCACTGAAGTAACTGCTAAAGGATATTATATATGTTAGGAAGGTGAAGACAAGCCAGGAGAAAGATGCAGGCAGCATTAGTGAGCAAGATGTTGATAAACACATGTGCAAATCTAAGTAAGTACAGTTTGCACTCACCTGGTAACCTAAGGGTTGGAAGTTTGAGCCCATCCAGTGATACAGCTGAAGGAAAGGCTTGGTGATCTGCTTCCCTAAAGATTACAGCCAAGAAAACTCTATGGAATAGTTCTACTCTGCATGCATGGGGTTGCCATGAGTCAGAATCGACTGGATGGCAACTAACAACAATAACACAAATCTAAGTAATAATTAACTGAAAATATACAAAAACGATGTAGCTCTTAGAAAGGTTATAATTACAGTTACAGAGACTGTTGAGGTAAGAAGTACAGCAGTTGCTCCTCGCCATTATTTTTCTAGCAAAAACTGGACTCTGTTACTCTACAAGCATATTTCCACATCTCTCTACAGTTCTTTCTCTAAGAAGCAGATTCTGAAGTCAATATACCTACCACAGGGAGTAGTTTAGCTACTAAAGGAACTTTCTCATATTTTCTGGTGCTACCTAGATATCTTTGGCAACTAACAAGATTTCAGTTAACAGATCTTCATCAGGGAGAAAATAAATTCTAATGGTATTCAACAGAATACTTGAATTAAATACACCCTTAGAAAAAACCTGTCCATTTCTGACCACCTAATATTGTCACTCCTTTGAGTATTACTGCTCCCGCCACTTAATCCCTGATTCTATCAAGCCTGCCCCACATATACACACCCAGTTACCATGAAAACAACACAAAATAAAAGGGCCTGCCCACTGGGCCTGTTTTCCAGTCTATAAGGAACTTCATCATGGAGAGTGTTTCCGTGCCATCCTCTGTAGCTGTTGGTGACTTGTGACGGTCTATAATAATCTTTAATAGCCATAACAATGGACTCAAACATACCAATGATCCTGAATATGGTGCAGGACCAGGCCATGTTTCGTTCTGTTATATGTAAGGTCACTGAGTTGGAGCTGACTCCAGGGCAACTAACAACAACAGCATAACAATCTTTATGGTACAAGTTGTTGGATATTCTTGTTTTGTGTTGAGATTTGCTTTACTGGGTTTTTTTTAAATAAACAAAACAAATCTTTCATCCAAAATTATATAATATTCAAAATCTCTACCTTGTTTTTCAAAAATTGATTATTCTTTTTCTTGTGTGTGTGTGTGTGTTTGTGTGTGTGTTTTAAACACTAAGTCTTGAAACAAGAGATCACTATCTAACTCTTCAATTTCCTTTGGCCTCATCATTTCTAACTGAAGTCAAAGAACATCACCAGTCAGCTTCCTAAGGGTTTTTCTTTCACTTGTCAAATGTTTCCTGGTGTAAAATCCAGGCCCACTGTAGCCACTTTGAGACAGAACTTGGTATCATCATCATCTCAAGTTCCACCCCCTCATCCCTACACAGAATCTCTGAAGCCTTGAAGTCATTTGAGATAGTGAACCGTTTGAAATAGGCGAGGGGTTGACACACTATTCTCAGGAGAACAAATCATGTCTCTGCTCTATCACTCAGAAACACAACATGGAAACAAGACCTCAGCCCCAATGCGCTAGCCCCTTCTGGTCACATTCCATTCCCAGGCCTGGCTGATGAGGTGGTCTGGGAAGTATTCTGGCTGGGAGAGATCACATTGCTAAATGGGGACGTGAAAAGGAATGTGGTTTCCTGAAAGTTTCCAGCGAGTACTTGGGAATGGAACTCTTGAAAGAGCCAGAGAGCTGGAAGCACTTCCCTTCTGAGAAACACTTCCAATCTGTCCAGAGCCAAGTGTAATAACAGTCTGACATTATTATTACAAAGGGGAAAAAAATCATTCATGCAGGCTTGCTGCTATAATTTGGGTCTTTATAAGTCATACCTACTCTGCGACCTTGAAGCCATGTGGTTAAAACGGAGCCCACACAAAAGAAGTGGTTGTTAGTCACCGCCATCCGGCAGTCCTGTCCAGTCTCCTTGAGGGTGTCAGGGAAAGCTATTTTTTAAGTACTTTGAGACGCTTTTTAAAAATTGGCCTCTTTCTCCCTATATGCAATACATATCCTCAAAGTTTTAACAAAATTTTCCTTTTTTGACCACAAGATAGAGTTACAGTCATGGGCAAGGAACGCATGTAATAAGAGCCACAGTTCATGGGAACTTAATACAATAATCATGTGTTCAGGAAAATTTTCTGCAATTGCAGCTCATTTTTTTCCTTTAATAAATCTGCTTTATTTAGAATGAGTCGATGGCTCCCACTGCATACGTGTGTCATCAGTTAGATTGTACAAACTCCCCAGTGGTCCCGGACTGAACAATACTTTAGGAGACTTAGTATTATACACGGACCTGTAAGAGACTAGGTGTCACCAGGAGATAATCCCCTAACAAGAAATAGAGATTGACTTTGTTATACTCACCTTCTTTGTAGGCATATATATCTGTTGTGTCCCTGAGAGCTTTGATCAAAGACCTACTGGCAGCCAAAGAAGGAGAAAAGACAAAAAAAGTCATACATGAAGAAGATGCTTTCTAAGAGAAAAGGACATAGGACGTGGTCTCTGGTTGAGAGAAATTACCATGACAAATCATGATTTATTCCTTGAATATTGAGCACCTGTTATGTCAGGCACCATCTAGAGGCTGGGGATACAACAGTGAATGAAATAAAATTTCCTACCCTCATTGAGTGTATAGTCTAGTGCGAAGAATCAGAGGATGAACAAAATGACCAAATGAAGTACACGATGTGACAAATGGCGATACATGCCACTGAAACAATAAAACAGGAAGAGGGAACAGCAGGACCCTTGGTGGATGGTACAATTTTTAATAGGGTGGTCAGGGTCAACCTCAGTGAGAAAGTGGTGTTTGAGCAGAGACCTGACAGAGGTAGCAAATTCAGGAGCAAATATCCTGGGCAGGAGCATGCTGGAATATTCAGAAACAGCAAGGAGACCAGTGTGGTAGGGTCAGAGTAAACCAAGGCTAAGCCGTTGAGTAGTGAGAGTCAGGTCGGCGGTGGCTCCTAGAGGTCCTGATGGGACTTTGCATGGTCTTTGGATTTTACGCTAAGGAAAATGGAGAATCTTTGGAAGGATGTGAAAAGGAGCAAGGAAAGGAATATGCTCGAGTTTCATTTTCATATTTAAAAGCTGTGGATCTTTAGGCAAGTTACAGGTCTCCTCATATGTAAATGGAACTAAGAAAACATCTCATGCTATTTGGGACGGGGTCAAGCAAAATAATGCCTATGGAAACACTTTGTAAAACGTCAAGTTCTGTAAAACTATGAGAGAGTACACTTGTACTGTATGGATACAAGTGCCAGACAAACGCAAGCAAGCCTGTATTGCTGTCCTCTGAGTTAAATTTTACCAAATGCCGGCTTAATGTACCAAACTAAGCATTAATGATATGAGGAATAGGGAACTTGTGAAATGTGGTACATAAATGCTCAATGACAGAGGATAAAGATTAAATCACAGTATACAAGTCTAAGATTTCCTTGAAAGCTACAGTAATGAAGACAGTGTAGTATCAGCAAAGGGATAGACACATAGATCAGTGGAACAGAATACAGTCCAGAAGTCGATTCACACAAATATAACCAACTGATTTCTGACAAAGGTGTAAAGGAATCCAGTGGGGGAAAACATAGTCATTTTAACAAATGATGCTGAAACAATTGAATAGCCATATGCAAAACAGTGAACCTCAACACAAGCCTCACAATTTACACAAAAATTACCTCAAAATGGATCATAGATCTGCACGTAAAATGTAAAACCATAAACTTCTTGGAAAAAAGCATAAAAGAAAACCTTCATGACCTGGGGTTAAACAAGAGTTCTTAGATATACCATCAGCGTGTTTTACAAAAGAAAAAGTTGACAAACTGTACTTCATCAAAATTATAAACTTTTGCCCTCCAAAAGACACTGTTAAAAGAAAGGAAGATGCGCTCCAGACTAGAAGAAAATATTTGCAAATCACATGTCTGACAAAGTACTTATAACCAGAATATACAAAGAACTCTCAAAGCTTAACAAAGAAACAAACAACCTAATTTAAAATGTGCAAAAGACTTGAACAGATATTTCACCAAAGAGAGTAAACAAATGGCAGATAAGCATTGAAAAGGCACTCACTATCATTAGTAATTAGGGGACTGCAAATTAAACCACAATGACATACCACTACACACCTAATAAAAACCAAAAAACCAAACCCTTTGCCATCGAGTCGATTCCGAATCATAGTGACCCTATAGGACAGAGTAGAACTGCCCCATAGGGTTTCCAAGGCTGAGATCTTTAACGGAAGCAGAACACCACAGCTTTCTCCTGCAGAGTGGCTGGTGGGTTCGGACCAACAACTTTTTGGTTAGCAGCCGAGTGCTTAACCAGTGCGCCACCAGGTCTCCTTATACTTACCATATTGCCCACGATCCCACTCCTCGGGGGTTTACTCTAGAGCAGGGGTTGGCAAACTTTTCTTAAAGGATCAGGTAGTAAATATTTTAGATTTAGCAGTCTCTGTCATTGCAGATAGCAGCTATACAAAACATGCTAACAAATGGGTGTGGCTATGTATAGATAAATGTTTATTTACAAAAACAGGCGCCACCTTTTTTTTTTTTATAGCTTGTGCAAACTATGGATATTTTTACTTTTTTAAATGGTTATATAAGTGTATGCAAAATAGGCTCAATTTTACCTCTTGGCCCACAAAACGTAAAATATTTATCTGGCCCTTTAAGAAAAAGTTTGCCATTCTTGATCTAAAAAAAGGAAAACTTATGTTTACCCCAAAACCTGTATGCAGATGTTTAGAGCAACTCTATTGATAATCGCCAAAACCTGAAACATCCCAGTTTGTTAGATGAATAGATAAACTGTGGTATATCCAGATAGCGAGGTAGTACTCAGTAACAAAAAAGAACAAATTACTGCTACAACAACTTGGATGCATCTGAATGGCATTGTGCTGAGTGCAAGAGGCCAGCCTCAAAAGGTGGCGTACTGTATGCTCCCATGTAGATGAAATTCTCAAAAAGAGTGTACTATGACAAGGCCACAATGGGAACGCTGTGACTGCAGAGGGTAGCACAGGGGTATTCAGTACCCTGATGGTGGTGGTTGTGTAAATCAACACACATGCTAAGACTCACAGACTTGCACACTTGCACAAAGACTCAAGGTTACTGTATGTTAATTTAAAAATTAAAATTTATAAACATATTTATAGGGGAATCTTCAAAATTCATACATTTAATGTCTGCCTTTGTTAAAAGCCATAACATTCTGCCAGAAGTAAGGCATACAGATAGATACATTAAACACTTGGGAATGTTCCAACAGAGAAAGAAATTTAGGTGGACTAGTATAGAGGACAAAAGATATGGAGAATAAAAGTCCTGCTCTAGTATATACTGTTCTAAAATTAAACACTTCATTGTGCGGTTCCAGTGCATTAGGGTACTGGATGTTCACAGTGTTCTACCTACCCACATCTACCATTATTAAGGACAGCCCTCACACAGGTAAGCCCTACCCTGCCTCTTTGCCCTTCAGGTGTCTACATTATGTGGAGAGATAGAGAACTCAGAGGCAAAACGCTGCCCTTCAGAACTGTGTAATAAAGCAGAAGATAAAGTGAATGCTTACAAGGAAAAGACCATCCAAAGAACAGAAAATACAAATACTCCTAAAACACAGCACTGTGAAGACCAGTCAAGTTGACCCCAGAGCTGAGTTCAACCTGGCCTCAACGAGGTTAAACAAGAACCAGTGCCTGGGGAAGGTTTCTAAAGAAGCCGTTTGGAAATGAACAAGCACAAGCTAGCGATGCCAGAAGGGGGCTGGGTGCATGGGGGAATGGGCTTTCAGAAAGACAGAGGAGGGTACCTTGAACGTACAGGTAAGGAATGGCCACAAGGTGTGGTCAACAAATTTGCTGCTGGACAGTGCCAGGGGGGTGCAGGGAAGCAACATGTGAGCCCTAAAGACCTCTGGGGCAGGCTGAGGTGTGGGCAGTGGTGGGCACCACTGTCCCGGCTGGCCCTAGGTGCTGGCCAAGGCCATTTCATGGGGACTGACCCTGGGTGGGAAAACCCTGGTGGTGTAGTGGTTAAGAGATATGGCTGTTAATCAAAAGGTTGGCAGTTCGAATGTACCAGGTGCTCCTTGGAAACTCTGTGGGGGCAAGTTCTATTCTGACCTATAGGGTCGCTCTGAGTCAGAACTGACTCGACGGCAACGGGTTTGGTTTTTATTGACCCTGGGTGATTGGACACCCACAGTTGGTGCTCACCGTACGCATAAGAGCTTCACCAGTTCCACATGTTCCCGTCCTTCCTCCTTGTAGAAGAAAACACCCACCGACTGGGATCTCAGAGGAATCTGTTCCTAAGGGATCCATCTGTAGGAAGAAAGGAACAAAGCCAGTCAGGGGCAACTAGCCAGAGGGGCTCACACTGAAGACACACTGTGTGGAAGTCACAGGCGGCGTGGGGGGCACAGACATGCATCTGCCCCAGACACCTGTTGGAGAAAATGAGGGATATGAAAGGAACTTGCTTACAACACAGCTAGGATTCAAACCTGGTCAGCCAGGCTCCAAAGCATTCTTAAATAATATATTGGATCAGAAGCTGGAAACTTTAAAGCCAATTGCTTATTGGTACCTCATGGATTTCTTTTGTTTCCCAAAAGTTTTGCATTTTGGCACATTGTCCTTTCTGCTTTTTGAATCTGAACCTAGAATGTCAAGGGAATAAGACAAAGAGGAAATCATCTCCAATTTTATGTTAGAGCTCAGAAAATGTTCATTTTGTATGGCTAGGGCAACCAAAGCCAACTTTTCTAAATTAAACCGTAACCTTGGCAAAATTACTGACTCACATAGATAACAAACTTTGCCAGGAGGTGTGTGTGAATAGGGCTACCAGCCTGCCTTCAACATCAGGAGAGTGGTGCTATCCACATCCTGGTTCAGACACTCCTCTGTCCATTTTAAGGTTCCAGAATTTGGGGAGGTCAGATCAACACGCAACTCTTTTCCAGAAAGTATATGCATTATGTTTGAAAAACTAACAGAAGCACCATGTCAGAGGCTAAACCACCAATACATTTCAAAGATTCAGGTTCTCTAGGAGAAACTAATGTATAGCTGGTGGCACAGTGGTTAAGAGCCCGGCCGCTAACCAAAAGGTTGGCAATTAGAATCCACCAGCCACTCATTGAAAATCCTATGGGGCAGTTCTACCCTGGGCTATAGGGTTGCTATGAGTCAGAATCACTCGGCCACAATGGGTTTGGTCTGGTTTTGGTTACTGTTTATTAAAGTCCCTTTGGCTTTCTAATTCAAATTTCACTTTCAAATGATTGTCCTCCATGTTCATTTTGGATGACCCTGGAAGAATGCACCATGACCCATCCACAGCAGACAGTCACTCTCTGTCCTGTCCAGTGTTTTCCCTAGCACCTGGTACAGCACGAGCACACCATGGGCTCTGCAGAGATGTGTAAATGTGTGAAGATGACCGGATGGTCTCAGCACTGACAAAGTCTGAGATAAGGCCTGGAAGATAGCATCAGACATCAGCCCACAGAGTATGCATTAGTCATTTAAAAACAGTGGATAAGGAAAAGCCTTTATAAACAAAGGAGACAGAGAATAAGTGGCCTGAGTTAAAGATATTTATGTGTTGTGAAAGCCCAAAGTTTCTGGACTCAGCCTCCTGAGAATCAACCATCTCAATACATTTCTTCAGCTTAGCTGACAAAAGTTCAACAATAATGAAGATAAAATGTCTGTGTTTTTGCACACTATGGGAGGCAGTAAGAGTCCCTTACTCCAAGTAGTTAACAGTAGACCCTGTGGGAAGGGGAAGCAAGCAAATGTGTGGAAACTCGGTGTCCCCTCTGTTCAGGAGCATTACTGCAGATGTGAATGGGCTCCAGTATCCCCTAGTCCAGGAATATGACCCCAGATGTGTGTAGACTTGGGTGTTTCACCCTTCTGGGAGTGAACCTACAGAAGTATGTAGACTCGCTGTTCCCCCATCCAGGAGTGTGCCTCAGGTGTGTGTGGACTTTCATGTCCCCCTGTTCGGGAGTGTGCCCCCAGGTATATGTGGACTCTGGTGTGCCTCCTGTCTGGGAGTGTATCCCAGGTGTGCATGGGTTCATGGGTGGTGCAGTGAATTACTTATATGGCCCTTCTAGCCAAGCATGGTCTTGTAACTCTCACAAAACAATTGGGTAAGACTATGCAAATAAGATGTTTGTGGCCCACCAAGGGGATTGGACAGTTTATACCAAATGCAAATAAGGTGCATGGAACCCTTGTCGGGGGGTATGTGAGACCATGGAAATAAAGTGCATGGAATCCTTGTACGGGATTGGTCAGCTTTGCCACTTCATTAGACTTAAAAGGAGCCAATACCAGAGGTGGAGGGGAATCTCACTACCAAGAAGAAGAGCCAGGAGCGGAGCCATCCTTTGGACATGGGGTCCCTTCACTGAGAACATCCTAGACCCAGGAGACAGAGAGAGCTGTAACACTGTGGGCAGCAGCGGCATGAAACAGTGGGAACCAGGAGACCAGATGGCATGATGGGCTTCCCAGCCCATGGAGCAAGGCAGCTACAGCAGACTTCCCAGCCCACAGAGAGAGAGAGCTGAGAGCCTTTGGGCAGGAGGCTTGCTGGAAGAGTGGGGTTCCTCCGGGCACTTGTTGGCAGAGCAAGGCTCACCAACCCTAGGAGCAGAGCAAGAGAGCTGAGCGCCCTCAGGCACTTATCGATGGAGCTAAAGAGCTACGTAATACTTGCCTGAGCTGGGCAGAGGCCAGGCCAAGGGCCTAGGGCAGAGGGCCGAGGACCGAGAGAGAGGCCTGCCTGCAAGTATGGCCAAGAAGAAGCTGTCTTGATGGAAGAACTATATCCTGAGTTGCTCCTGTTACCACCAAGTTGATCCTTATCCCAAATTGTAACCTGTTAATTCTCTAATATGTCCCATAATCGTGAGTATAGTCTGACTTCTGTATGGCCATTGCAATGAATTATCAAACCCAGCAGAGAAGTAGAAGGTGCTGTGGGAAGGACTGCTGGTGTCAGAATTAGTGAAAAGGTTGGAGGGTGGAGGTATGTCTGACCTACACCTCATAGGATTCAGCTGTAGGCTGATGATGATGGTGATTCTCCTTCTGCCTTGTGAAGTTAGATGAGGAGGTCTGATGCTGCCTGCCAGATAGGGTGTGTACCCCAGGTGTGCGTGGACTCGGGTGTTGCCCTCTCCAGAAGTGTACCCCCAGGTGTGTGTGGATTCGGGTATCCCCCTGTCTGGGAGTGTGCCTCCAGATGTGCATGGATTCAGGTGTCCCCCATCTGGGAATCTGTCCCCCAGGTGTATGTGGACCCAAGTGACACCCTGTCTGGGAGTCTGTCCTCCAGGTGTGCATGAACTTTGGTGTCACCCTGTCCAGGATTGCACTGTTGGTGTGCGTGGACTCAGGAGTCCCCCATTTGGTAGTCTTTCCCCCAGGTGTGCATGGACTTAGGTATCCCCTTGTCTGAGAGTATTCCCCACGTGTGCGTGGACTCAGGTGACCCCTTGTCCAGGAGTACACCTGAGGTGCACATGGATTTGGGTGTCTCCCTGACCAGGAGTCTATCTTCCAGGTATGCATGGACTCGGGTGTCACCCTGTCTGGGAATCTGTTCCCCAGGTGTGTGTGGATTCAGAGTCCCTTGTCCTGTCCAGGAATGCACCTCTAGACCATTGGACCCAGAGCAGTGTGGGGACTCAAACAAGCACCAAGTCTGGGTCCATTTTTCATCCAGAGATTCAAAATCTGTGAATGGTCAGACTGGAAAAAGTTCCAAAGCCATGTGCATGCTTGTCCCACAGGTATAAGGTGGTCCATCCGGCTGTGCGGTGAGGAGGGGTTTCAAAGCAGAAGCTAGACCTGGGCTTGAGGGCCTTCCTCTAGCACCTTATGCACTGTCTCACCCATCTAAAGCAACAGCCAGAGTGAGTCTCTGGGGTCCCTGTAGCTGACTGCCCAAGATGGCTGCTGGGCTATGTCCCCCCACCTCAAATTTCTAGGCACACAAGGAAAGCTCACAAAACTCTAGAAAATAAATGCAGAACTTCCAAAATGCCACTGGGAAGAACAACAGTGTCTTGAGGTGATGAGGTCATAGCCAGGACCTATGAGGGAGAAGGGGCTCTCCTGCAGACAGGCTGTGCAGGGCCCGGCCCCAAGTGTGAGCAGGCCAGGCCGCCAGTGTGGAACCCCCTGTGTCTACCCTGAGGGCCCATCACTGCTCCTACGAAGCCGACATGGGCTAGGCAGGCCCCGTCCCCTGTTAGAATCCTGGAAATAGAAAGGTTTGTGGTAGCTAAAGTGAGTTAAGGAACAAGCATTGTGAATAGAAAGACTTAAGGCTTGAAATACAAGCCCCTGGGTGATGCAAATGGTTTGCGCTCTACAGCTAACCTAAAGATTGATAGTTTCAACACACACAGTGGTACCATGGAAGAGAAACCTGGCAATAGGCTTCCAGAAAACCCTATGGAGTAGTTCTACTGTGTAACATATGGGGTTGCTATGAGTTGAAATTGACTCGACGACAACTACAACAACAACCAGAACAGGGGAGAAGGAATGTGGAGCTAAGAGTAGTTAGCAGAGCCACAAAGATAAAGAAAGGAAAACCACAGTGCCAGTGACGTTCATAGATGCAGACATGTGCAAGAAGGGCTAGTGGGAGAGACATGAGGAAATCAGGCCAGTGCAGGGGCCAGGTATCTGGGTCGCACCCCACTGGCTATCTGCTACGCCCAAACACCCACCTGCAGAAGAAGGCAGGGTATGTGTGTCAAAATATATGAATACTCTTAAATAGACATTCTACCGAGTATTTGTGTCTACATTGACAACATTAGTCATTAACATTAGCCATTCAGTCATTAACTAAAATCCATAAAAAGAACCATTTTGTGAGAGACCTTTTGCTCGTCAAAGTGCTCCCCTACTTTTGAGGACCAGACCAAGCAGAGTAATGCCACAGCTTCCTGAAATCTTTCCCTTACTGAGCTGGGAAAGTGATGTATTTAGACCATCCATAAAGCATGTGGTGTTGATGCTCCCACTCCCCAGGAGAGGCCCAGGCCTGCGTATTTCCAAAGGGCATTTCCTCGGCTCCAAGCTGGGGGGCAGCCCCCACACCACAGACCTCCCCAGGACCATCCTCCTTTCTCCGTTGTGCCTTCCCATCCCCCATGAAACTCGCTGGACTCCAGTCAGCCTCCAGCATCCTGCCCTATCAGTGCCACCATGGCCCAGCCCCAGAAGGCTGCTGCTCCTCCTGCTCCTCCCATCTCTCCACACCCTGGTCATCGCAACTGATAGAGTACTCTTTGTGAGGAAGCATGCACCTTTATACTGCTGAGGCAAGAGTAGGCCCATGTGGGGTCCCAGGAGGCTGGAAAATCATGACTGCTTACAAATGCATGCAAGCCCATAGGATGCCAGAGGCCTCCACCACCCCAGCTTCGTCCTGTCCGCCCCACAGATCCATGACTACCAGCGAGTCCAGCCTGGGGAGGTAGCAGAAGGCAGCACCCATCAGTAGTCATAATGTGCAAGGGTGAACCACTAACGAAGTAGGGCTGGGTGGTTAAGCCTACAGGTGTTGATCTGCTTCTCAAATAGGTCCAAATATGCTACATCACTGGCTTTAGACATCATAGCACTTCTGCAGTTAGGACATTACCCTCCCACCCCGGGTGACCTTTGCAACTCTGCAAACAAATGACTCAGAACCGAAAAGGAGCAAATGCCCCCAAAGGAAGTGGGCATGAAATCTCCTGCCTGAGCTTGAGCAACAGCCTGATCACCACAGGCTTCACAAATGATGCTCACACCAGACAGTGCAGGCTCCTGTGAGCCAGGAGGGATGCTGTAGCTGAATCCAGTCCTTTGAGGAGACCCCTTCTCCCATGAATGCACCCGCACCGCAGGTGGGCAGATGCCTCCTGACTCGAACCTCCAGGCCCCATGCAGAGCACCCCCCCAACACCTCACTGGCATATTACCTATCCCTTGAGTTAGGCTGGACAGCCAGTAGGTCCCAGGCTGGCATAGTATTTCACTTACAGATGCTGTGGGAGCACTTCCTCATGGATTTCATGTGTTGTTAGCATGAGAAAGAAGATGGGCACTGGAAAATGTACGTGCTGATGAATCCCAACAGTGCACCTGTTGCTCTTCATTGTTGCGAGACTCAGACAGCACCCTCCTGAGAGGGACTCCAGGGAAAGTTAACCTACATTAAAGTTTGCACCCATCGCCAAGGTACAAAGGGTTAGACTTCCTGGAGACTGAGTTTGCCTGCAGCACACACAGACAACAGCGCTATCATTCAGAATGTCTTTTCTGAAGTCCCTCAGTTCTCCTAAGAGAGGATACAATTCCAACATCATCTTAGCTCAGACCAGACATGCCAAAGACAGGGTGTCTATTTTCCAATAAGCCAAAACCATCCACTTTTGCTCCAATGAAAGTAGTTGTTTAGTTATTAGCTTCTGCTGTAAGAAGAGGCCTAATAAGCCCCCTTTTTATGGTTAAGAACCAATGGTACTGAAGGAAGAAGTCCAAGCTGCACTGAAGGCACTGGCAGAAAATAAGTCTCCAGGAATTGACAGAATACCAATTGAGATATTTCAACAAATGGATGCAGCACTGGAAGTGCTCACTTGTCTCACCCTAGAAATTTGGAGGAGAACTACTGGGCCAACTGACTGGAAGAGATCCATATTTGTGCCCATTCCAAAGAAAGGTGATCCAACACAATGTGGAAATTACTGAACAATATCATTAATATTACATGCAAGTAAAATTGTGCTGAAGATAATTCAAAAACACTTGCAGCAGTGCATCGACAGGGAACTGCCAGAAATTCAAGCTGGATTCAGAAGAGGACTTGGAATGAGGGATATCACTGCTGATGTCAGATGGATCTTGTTTGAAAGCAGAGAATACCAGAAAGACGTTTATCTGTTTTATTGACTATGCAAAGGCATTTGATCATGTGGATCATAACAAATTATGGACAACACACTGAGAAGATATGAGGATTCCAGAGCACTTAATTGTGCTCACGAAGAACCTATACATAGACCAAGAGACGGTTGTAGGAATAGAACGATGGGATGCTGCGTGGTTTAAAATTGGAAAAGGTGTGCATCAGGGTTGTATACTTTCATCATACTTATTCAATCTGTATGCTGAGCAAATAATCCAAGAAGCTGGACTATATGAAGAAGAATATAGCATTAGGATTGGAGGAAGACTCATTAACAACCTGCAATATGCAGATGACACGACCTTGCTTGTTGAAAGTAAAGAGGACTTGAAGCACTTACTGATGAAGATCAAAGACTACAGCCTTCAGTATGGATTGCACCTCAATATAAACAAAACAAAAATCTTCATAACTGGACCAAGAAGCAAAATCATGAAAAATGGAGAAAATACTGACATTGTCAAGGATTTCATTTTACTTGGATCCACAATCAATGCCAATGGAAGCAGCAGTCAAAAAATCAAATGATGTATTGTGCCGGGCAAATCTACTGCAAAAGGGGGTGGGGCCAAGATGGAGGCGTAGTCAGATGCTCCCGGTGGTCCTGCTTACAACAAAGATGTGAGAAAACAAGTGAATCAATTATATATGACAATCTAGGAGCCCTGAACATCAAAGGCAAAGTTGAGGAATCGGACTGAGTGGCAGGGGGAGGGAGAAATGGTTCAGACGCAGCGAGGAGTTATCAGAACTGACCCGGTGGGAGCCAGAGCCCTTCAGCCTGGATCAGCTCGGGGTGTGCAGTGAGGCAAACAGTGGCACTTGGGAGATGTTTTCCACATTGGGACAGACTCAGCGGCAGAGTCTACTTGGCCATCTAGAACCAGAGAGAAGCAGTCCTCGACTGGTGAAAGATAAGTACTTGCATCTGGCCTACTGCGCAGATCAAAAACACCTCCCTTAGGGAAAAACCTCTCTCCCATTTACCTCCCTGCTCCCTGTTCTGCACTGGGTAGGGGACGGCTTCAGCAATTGCCGGTCCCCTGGGATGGAAGTAGGACCCATCTTGTGGCCTGAGCCATTCTCCCAGCCTTGGAGAGGAAACAAATTAACAAACGGGGGAAAATAATCTGCTGGCTCGCCTAAGCGAGGAATTCAAGGTAGGTACAGCTCCTTTGCCTAGGCACAGGTATAAGGGATACACGGACTTTAAGTGCTTTCCCCCTGCAAAGACTTGTGTGGGCACATTTCAACTGCGTAGGCCCTCATTACCACACTACAACAGGGTATCCTGTTGTATCCTGAAGTCTAACTTCAATTGTTTCAGCTGTGAACTGGCAGGTTCATGACATTTGACACTGCTCTGCCCATTAAGCAGGGTCTTCACCTACCCACATCAGGCACCTGAGGACTGGTGGCTCCACCCACACCACCTAGCCACCTGTGACAGGGGCCCAAGAATAAGGGATGTCTCCCAGTCCTTATAGCCAACAGCATTGGGTGCTCATAGTCCAGCTGCAAAACCCACTCACCTATGCGCTCTAGGGATCAGGGACATGCTTTCCTCCCAGACACTCAGGGGTGGCTGTCGGCCCCCCTGCCTTGCTCAGCGTGTGTCTCCCTGCTGCAGCTGGATGCCTGTGCCTACACCAAACACCCATGCCTGTCTAGGACTGTAGGTGAGAGTGTGCACCACACACTTGGTGGCCGACTACCTGGACACCTGAGCTGAATCCATACAGGAGGGGTGGGCAGACCCCTGGGCTCACATAGTGGCAAGTCTGGCCACCTGGTGGTAGGACGTTGGAGCTTCAGGGGTGCTGGTGATCAGCTAGCTCACATGAGCAGCCTATTTGGGTATATCAAAACAAAACAAGAAGGTAGGACTCGGTAAGCAAACATAAAATAAATAAATATAATAACTTATCAATGGCTCGGAGACAACAGTCAACATAAAATCGCATAAAGAAGCAGGCCATAATGGCTTCAGCAAGCTCCCAAAATAAAGAATCTAGAAATTTACCGGAAAAAGAAAATTTCTTGGAATTACCGGAGGCAGAATACAAAAGCGATCAAGAAGGAAATTATGCAAAACACAGAACATGTAATAGAGGAAATTAAGAAGATTAGCAAAAAGATAATGACAAACTTAACAGGTTGCAAGAATCCATAGAGAGCAACCAGAAATCCAGAAGATTAACAATAAAATTTAAGAATTAGACAACTCAAAAGAAAGTCATAGGAGCAGAACTGAGGCAATGAAGTAAGAATTAGTGAGACTGAAGATAAAGCACTTGACAGCAACTTATTTGAGGAAAAATTGATAAAAGGATTTAAAACAGTGAAAAAACCCAAGAATTACGTGGTATTCTATCTAGAGGAATAATATATGACTGATTGGAGTACCAGAATGGGGGGCAGGGTGGATAACAGAAAATACAGATAGAATTGTTGAAGATTTGCTGGCAGAAAACTTCCCTGATATTGTGCAAGATGACAAGATACCTATCCAAGATGCTCATTGAACCCCACATAAGGTAGATCCCAAAAGAAAGACACCAAGACATATTATAATCAAACTTGCCAAAACCGAAGATAAAGAGAGAATTTTAAGAGTGGCTAGGGATAAATGAAAACTCATCTACAAAGGAGAGTCAATAAGAATAAGCTCAGACTATTCAGCACAAACCATGCAGGCAAGAAGTCAATGGAATGACATGTATAAAGCCTTGAAGGAAAAAAATTGCCAGCCAAGAATCCAGCAAAACAGTCTCTCACATATGATGGCGAAATTAGAGCATTTCCGAATAAACAGAAGTTTAGGGAATTTGCAAAAATGAAACCAAAATGACAAGAAATACTAAAGGGAGTCCTCTGGTTAGAAAATCAATAACATCAGATAACAACCCAAGACTAGAACACAGGACACAGCAACCAGAAATCAACCCAGATAGAGAAGTCACAAAAATAAATCAAAGCTAAAACACTGAAAATAGGGAAACAGAGATGTCAATATATAAAAGATGACAACATTAAAACAAAAAAGAAGCACTAAAAAATGTAGACACAGATTTCTCAGATGGAAAGGAAGTCAAGGCAATATAAAGAAATAAAATAGTGGTTTAAATTTAGAAAAAAAGTTGTAAATATTAAGGTAATAACAAAGGAAACTAACTAGCCTACAGGTCAAAAATAAATAAAGACTCAGCAAATGCAAAATCAACAACAATGAAAAAGATGAAAAGAAAATACATAAAGAATAATGACTCAGCACAGAAAATTGACTGAACAAAGAAACTGTGAACAATACACAAAAAAAGACATCAAAATGACATAACTAAACTCATAGCTATCAATAATTACGCTGAATGTAAATGGAGTAAATGCACCAATAAACAGACAGAGAGTGGAAAAATGGATAAAAGAACACAATCCATGTATATGCTGCCTACAAGAGACATAGCATAGACTTAAAGACACAAACAAACTAAAACTCAAAGGATGGAAAAAAATATATCAAGCAAACAACACTCAAAAAAGGGCAGGAGTGGCAATATTAGGCTTGGACAAAATAGACTTCAAAGTAAAATCCACCACAAAGGATAAGGAAGGACACTACATAATGATTACAGGGTCAATACACCAGGAGCACATAACTATAATAAATATTTACACACCCAATGACAGGGCTCCAAAATACATAAAACAAACTCTAACAGCAATGAAAAGAGAGGTAGACTTCAACACACCACTTTCGGTGAAGTACAGAACATCCAGAAAGAAGCTCAATAAAGACACGGAAGATCTAAATGTCACGCTGAACCAACTTGATCTCATAGACATATACCCAACACTCCACCCAACAGCAGCCATGTACACTTTCTTTTCCAACACACATGGAACATTCTCCAGAATAGACCACATATTAGGCCATAAAGCAAGCCTGAACAGAATCCAAAGCATCAGAATATTACAAAGCATCTTTTCTGACCATAAAGCCATAAAAGTAGAAATCAATAACAGAAAAAGCAAGGGAAAAAAATCAAACACGTGGAAACTGAACAACACCTTGCTCAAAAACTACTGGGTTATAGAATAAATTAAGGATGGAATCAAGAAATTCATAGAATCAAA
>NW_004443974.1:799288-820498 GCF_000243295.1 Trichechus manatus latirostris
AAGACAAATATTGTATAAGACCACTATTATAAGAACTCAAGAAAAGGTTTAAACACAGAAGAAAACATTCTTTGATGGTTACGAGGGTGGGGAGGGAGGGAGAAGGTTATTCACTAACTAGATAGTAGACAAGAACTATTTTAGGTGAAGAGAAGGACAGCACACACTACAGGGGACGTCAGCACAACTGGACTAAACCAAAGCTAAGAAGTTTCCTGAATACAATCAAACACTTCAAGGGACAGAGTAGCAGGGGTGGGGGTCTGGGGACCATGCTTTCAGGGGACACCTAGGTCAATTGGCATAACAAAGTTTTTTAAGAAAAAGTTCTGTATCCTACTTTGGTGAATGGGGTCTGGGGTCTTAAAAGCTAGCAAGTGGACATCTAAGATGCATCAACTGGTCCCAACCAGCTGCAGTAAAGGAGAATGAAGAACACCAAAGACACAAGGAAAGTAGTAGCCCAAGAGACAGACAGGGCCACATTGACCAGAGACTGCATCAGCCTGAGACCAGAAACACTAGATCGTGCCCGGCTACCACCAATGACCACCCTGACAGGGAACACAACAGAGAGTCCCTGATGGAACAGGAGAAAGATAGGCTGCAGAACTCAAATTCTAGTAAAAAGACCAGACTTAATGGTCTGACTGAGACTGGAGGAACCCCAGAAAGTATGGCCCCCAGACTCTCTGTCAACCCAGAACTAAAACAATTCCCAAGGCCAACTCTTCAGACAAAGATTAGACTACACTGTGAGACATAAGATGATACTTGTGAAGAGTGTGCTTCTTAGCTCAAGTAGATATATGAGACTAAATGGGCAGCTTCTGTCTGGAGGTAAGATGAGAAGTCCGAGAGGGTCAGGAGCTGGTTGAATGGACATGGGAAATTAGGGGTGGAAAGGAGTGTGTTGTCACAGTATAGGGGAAGAAATTAGGGTCACATAACAATGTATGTATAAGTTTTTGTATGGGAGACTAACTTGAACTGTAAACTTTCACTTAAACTACATTAAAATACATAAATAAATCTAAATTAAAAAAAAGAAAACTACTGCAAAAGACCTTTTTAAAATCTTAAAAGCAAACAGGTCACTTTGATGACTAAGCTGTGTCTGACTCAAGCTATGGTCTTTTCAACTGTTTCATATGCATGCCAAAGCTGGACAATGAAAAAGAACTGAGGAAGAATCTTTGTCTTTGAATTGTAGCGTTGGTGAAGAATATTGAATATACCATGGACTGCCAGAAGAACGTACGAATCTATCTTGGAAGAAGTGGAGTCAGAATGTTCCGTAGAAGGAAGGGTAGCAAGACTTTGTCTCACTTACTTTAGACATGTCAGGAGGGACAAATCCCTGGAGAAGGACATCATGTTTGGTAAAGTAGAGGGTCAGTGAAAAAGAGGAAAACCTTCAATGAGATGGATTGACACAATGGCTGCAACAACAAGCTCAAACACACCTATTATTGTGAGGATGGCACAGGACTGAGCAATATTTTGTTCTGTTATACATGGGATCACTATGAGTCGGCTCGATGGCATCTAACAACAACAACAGTATAAGATAGGAGTCCCTGGTTGGTGCAAATGGTTAATGTGCTTGCTAACTGAAAGTTTGGAGGTTTGAGGGCACTCATAGGTACCTTAGAAGAAAGGCCTGTTGATCTGTTTCTGAAAAATCAGCCAGAGAAAACCCTGTGCAGCACAATTCTACCCTGATGCACACTTGGGCACGATGAGTCGGGATCAACTCAACGAAAACTGTCTTTTTACATAAGATCAAGGAGCAGCACCCAGTTTGGACCAAGCCCAGGGTCCGGCTGGTCCAGCTTTTGTGACAGCTGTGACCTCAGGGCTGTCTACCAGTGTAGATTCCCAGGAAACTCACTATGTTAGCAGTCAGCAGGGCCATCTTATAAACTCTTAGAACCCAGGCCTCCAACACAAATGCTGGGTCACCACACAATTCTGACACTTTTCCTGACTCCGAATGAAAATAACCAGCTCATGTGAATTATCGGTGCACGGGCCAACTGCGGAGTGAAAGTGAGCCTGTGCCGCTACACTGCCTCTGCAGTTTTCTGAAATCAGGCAGGAGCCTAAGTGTCTGCACTCCTCTCACTCTCACTTGGTCTGCGTGTAAAAAACGCCACACCAACAAACAAGCGTGAAACTATGGGAAGTGAGAGGGCGTCTTGCTCTTTTCCATGCCTGGCTCAGACACAGAGAGACTACTCTGGGCCAACTCTCACAGGAACCATGAATCTCAGGAGATCAGAATTACTGTGCAGCTTCCATTCTCATCCACTGGCTATTTGTGGCATTTCAGACAGGTTTTTACCGAGATCCAAGCCTGCGGGTGCTTATCTGAACTCAACCCACACCTTCGGAATGTTACACCTCACCCCTGAAAACCTCCCACATGCTTCGACCTGCAGCTCCCCAGGCACCATCTCTGCCAGTAAGAATCACCTTTACATACACCTGTTCTGCCCAGAGTGGTGGGGAGCCAGCAGTGGCTCCCTCTGGCTTTGTCGGTAACTCCCTGAACTGTTCTACAGTCTGTGCAACCATCAAGCTCCAAAAAAAAAAAAAAAAAAAAAAGCAAGCCCACTGGAAGTCCTTGTAGCTTGCGGTGATCATAGGAGGGCTTTATAATAAACCCATTCGGAGCAACTCAGAACAGGTATGAGCTAGAAGGACAATTAGAGTGTGTGTTTTGGAGGAAATCCTGCCAGTTTTTACCTGTTGAAGCAATTGAGAAAGAAACCTGTGCTTGCTGAAAAGTTTACTTGTACCTGCACGCATGGTGTGGGAGGGTGAGCAGGTGTTTGCAAGCCACAGTTAAACTCTTAACAATGCTCCCTATCTCCAATTAAAAAAGAACGTTTTGGTCCTCAAACTTTCTAACAACAGGGGGAAAAACCTCCCCATGGATCTGAAAAGCCTGGTCAAGGAGTCAGTATTTCAGAGTGGAAGAAAGTACTCACTATTCAGCATGAATTTCCACAGCGAGGGGTTCTCTTTAATCAAGAGCAACCAGCTTTAAATTCTTCTTCCTAAATCTTCTTTGCTGCCAAACACTAGGGAAGGAAATAGACCTGGTAACTAAGGCCCAGAGGATACCATCAGTCACTTCCTAACCCTTTGTGCTCTGATTTGCCCAGGAGCAACGTCTTCCCCTGGCTGGTATGAAAGGACCCCCACTAAGGGAACAAAGAGACAATAAAGTAATTCATTGAGCAATCCTGCTGAGAAATGACTCGCCACTGCAAGCCAAATCTAATTGCTCTGAGACACGAAATTAGCGCCTAGGTGATAATAGATAAGGAATGCTTTCGTTCCCTGTGTGTACCAGCACAGCTCTGCTCAGAGCTACAAGGCACACTGACAGAGTTGCATCAGGGATTCTAGAGGCTAATTTAAGATTAGAATGGCACATAGATAAGACCTGTTTGCAGAACAAAGGAAAGTGATTTGGAGCTTCTCTTGCTGCTGCTTTTGTGAGCTGTAAGCTGCTCTGTCCATGTGAGTTGGGGCCCTCTTGTCTTCTTGGGAGGTATGCACTGCTGCTTCCAGGAGAAATCGGAAGCCTAGGTGTTGGCAGAGACCCCACCTTCAGGTGTACCCTCCATGACGGCTCCCTTAGGGCTGGGCAGCATGTTAGATGCTCATGGTTCTGTGAATCCAGCTGGAGGCCCCTCTCCAGGTGTGCCACCTATCCCTGCTCTTGGTCTGTGGGCCCAGCCCACAGTACTCAGTAGTGTGGTTTCCTCCTGGAAGTCTATACCATGAAGGCATCTTTAATGGTGTCAACTTATCACCACTCTGTCCCTCCATGCCCCCCAACACTGTTATATAGCTCATTCCTGACCATTAGACCACTTAGGGATAGAGTGGTGAGCTTGTTTTCCTCATGGGCACTGAATTTGCTAAGAAAATTGTGAGAACTGTGGGAACTACACAGTTGTGAAAGCCTTCCCTTTACCTTGGCCAGCCATGCTCAGAGAGGTGCAAGGGTGGGAGATGTAGCCAGCCAAGGCTGGGTATACCTGCGGGTGTGGGTGGGCTTGGGCACAGTGTGTGTGTGCATCCAGGTGGATTAATGGAACAATGAATATCCCAGTCCAGTTAACTGGACTCTACCTCCCCTATGTGGGACTTTAATGTGCTCTTGGATGCCTGCAAAACTGTGCCACTGAGGCCACCTTTGCACCATCCTTCCTCTCAGCAGCTTTGACTTCAGTGAAAAGTTGCCTGCACATTAATTGCAAGAAACCCTTGGGAGGGCCCTGCAGCTGAGAAATCTGAAACTGGACACCAAGACCTGGCCTTACCTGCAGACAGCCGTATTTCTTCCTGTAGCTTCAGAGTCAAATGTGCTTGTAAAACTTTAAGTAGGGTCTTCAAATGGTTACAGCACTGTGTGTGTATGTGTGTGTGTGTGCACACGCTATGATTCAGTGCTCCTTCCCTCATTGTACATTCGTCATCACTGTGCTCTGTTTTGAAGAAGCGAAGCCTACCACCCAACAGCCAGCGGCTGAAGGGAGCAGTGACTTGATGGGCGGAAAACAGAAAAAGGAGAAAACAAAGAGTCATTTTCCCCTTTTAATGTCTTCATTCTCTGCACCTCCTCTACTGCCAAGTGAGCACAAGCATTCACAGCCATTCAGGACCCTTAGAGTCGCTGGCTTAATCTCAGGCAAGCTCTATAAACAAACCCTTGCCCAAAGGAAAGGGGTTTCAACGTCAGCTTTTCTAATTCACCAAAGCTCATCTCTACACTCGAGTATTTCACAAGGGCCTTCTCAAGTTTTCCAGTGTTTTGTTTACAGACTTCATCCCAATTCCTGAGCCTTTTGCAGTTATATCACTCACAGGTCTCTTTCAAATGGTCTTGCTGTTGCAGTTGGTCTTGAGTGGCTGTGAAGTTCTCCGTTTCTGGGTGAGTGGATCCATTCGCCAAGGGAGACACCATAGCGACTCAGCCTGTTGACACGCTTCTGGGGGAACATGGCCCTCTCCTTCCCTGCAGGCCTCCCTGTGTCCCAGGCAGGCTACCAGCTTCCCCTTGGTAATCGTCATTTCCTCTGTGAGGTAGATCATGCTTCTACCCCTGCTGTTACCGAAGAGGAAACCGAGGCACAGACAGGATAAGTAACTTGCACAGGTCACATAGCAAGTAAGCATGAATCTGGTATTTCACCCCAGTCATGGGCTCCGCAGGCCATGTATCTTGGCACTGGATACACAGTGCAAACAAAATACCAGCAGTTCTTGCCCTTGTGACCTTACAAGGGAGAACACAGGCGTTAAACTAATGCAAATAATGTGTATTGCCCAAGGAGTAAAAAGTACAGATTGCGATGGAAACGTGGCACCTTACAAACCACGGGGTTTCCTTATAAAGAAGCACACTCATCACAGAGATAAAAAGACACATCTGTCACACCAGACACATCTTCCCTCCTTTGGATCTTAACTCCCTCATGAGAACAGATCCGAGACTCCCCTGGGAGCTGAAGAAATACATGGGATACCTAAGATCCTTAATCATTCATTTTCATCTAAAACCTTAAAAGATCACTCACATGCACAACTCCAATATTCGCAAAAGTCTGCAAACCAAAACCAAATCCATTGCCATCGAGTAGATTCCGACTTATAGCAACCTGTAGGACAGAGTAGAACTGCCCCATAGGGTTTCCAAGGCTGTAAATCTTTATAGAAGCAGACTGCCACATCTTTCTCCCTCAGAGCAGCTGGTGGGTTCAAACCGCAGACCTTTTGGTTAGCAGCCGAGCTCCTTAAAATTCTGCAAGAAGACATTATTTACATTTTTTTCCTAGGCAGTATACAACACTCTGAGTAAAACTACACCTTTAACCAAGTCTTAGAAAACAAAGTGGAAGTGAAGACATGCTGTTTTCTGTGCCAGGTGCACATTTTTCTTTGGAATTTGTTTTTCAGATAAAACAACTTTAGGGAAAATTCGTTTTCTCTCCCATGGAAGTGGGGGATTGTACAGGAGGTGTCCCTAGCTACATAGAAAAGCAAACAGAGGAGGAGGAACTGGGATGATTTGCTCTTCTGTAGAGAGGCTACCATCACACAAAACCATTTTCCCTTGGTATCTTTACTCTTCTGAGACGACATCAGCGAGCATGTTCTGAGCATGTCACACTCCCTCCTTACCAGGTGTGGTACTAGACTATACCAGGCCTTTGATATATTTATGCCGTCCTGGGCCACCTTATAGAATGTGGAAACAAGTCATCTAACAACCAGCACCAACCAAGGGCTTGTCCTGATTTTTCATTGATTAGTAGCACAGCATTGGAATCCCTATCCTTTCTGGGGCAACGAGTCCCACCCTCTCTCAACACACACCCTAGTTCTCACCCCCTCTCCTTGGAATGAGCCATCCAGGGTAGAGGGGGTGATTTCTTCCATCTGGAAGTAGTTAGCAATGCTCCAAGCACCTCCCCTGTCCTGCTCGCTCTCCGCCCTGGCCGCCAACCTTGCCTTCTCGCAAATGCAGGCCCTGCTCAGGTACAGAGGGCATCTCTGTTGTTGCCAGCAAGTATCCCAGCTAAAACACATCTTTTCTCATTTAATCCTCATGGCAATCATTTTATGGGCAAGAAAAAAAAAGGCACAGAAAGGTAAATAGCTTACTGAGCTGGCTACCAATGTTGAAATCCAAGCAATCTGACCTCAAACCTGCTCGAAGAGATTTAATAATTTCCCAGTAACTCTGGGTAGAGGCATTATTTGGTTCTACTGCACCAAACCCCCTTTCTCTTATGATCAGCCACGTTGTTAGCCCCGACTGAGACGTCAGGAAGCACTAGAAACAAGAAGAGGTGCTCTGGAGGCTGCTGCAAGTTGGGTCACCACACATCCAGGCTTGCCCTATGGGGTCCTAGCCCACTCTGCTCCAGATCCCACAGCTGTCCTCCTCATGGAGGTGCTTCCTGTGGGTGATTGGGTCTTGTGGAATGCAACACTGCCTGAGAGGCCTTCCAGGAGTAGGTCCCACCAGACAGAGAGGAGAGCTCACTGCTGGCACTTATGGCCAGGCAGGGAGGATTCCTCCTCCTCTTTGTGAAGTCCTTGCTGCGTCCATCCATCTCAGATCCTGGCACCTATTCCTCCTGCACAGATAGCACACCGTGCCCTTCATTCACAGCAAGGGTCCCCAAGGCCTGGTGAAAACAGCCTTTCCTCTGAGCAGTGTGCACTGCTCACTCCCCCTGGAGTCTGAACCTTCCCTCCTTGTCTGTTCAAGGCTGCCATCAAAGTGCTGTGCTGATGACAACTCTAGCCTCTGAGTGTTCATGAAAATTCGAGGCCATGGAGAGATAGATGCTATGGCCCTGGTGTTCTGACTGTGCTGAGAATGGGGGTTGGGGGGGCCTCCTGTGCAACGCAGACTTGAGAAGACTGTGGCCTTTGGTGGTCACATCATAGATCTCAGTGGCCCACTTCTTCAGATGAAAAATGGAAGAGGCATCACAGGGATTTTTTTTTTTGGTAAAATAGTTCTTTCTGCTTTCCTGCCAGTTATCCCTTGCCAAGAGACAAGCTAGTGATTGTTTCAATATTTAATACAAAGGAGGGGGACAGGGCATGGCCAAGCCACCGAGTGGTGTCATAAGGGGCTGGCTTCAGATTCTGGTATGTTTTTGTACTGTTGAGTGCACAGCATTTGGGAGGAAGGAAAAAAGGATGAAAAAACAGATGTAAAGCAAAACTGAGTTTTAAAAAAAATCCATAAGACAAAATATGTCATTTCATGTTTTTTCCCGATTAAGGGTTTTCTATATTTTGTACGTTTTGTACAACAACTAATATGCTATAAAAACTTATTAAGTGTAAAAATAATTAGAAATTTATAGACAAACACATATATACATATACACTGGAATTTTCATTTCCTTCGTTTTTTTTAATTTATTTTTGTCACATTCTAGAAAATTTGCATTAGGCAATTTAGAATTTGTAGTATCAACTGGAAACTTTGAAGAATGTATTGAAGTGAAAATAATAAAGGTGATTGCATTTTTAGCAGACTTTGACATTGGCCAAATAACATTCAGAGTCCTTGTGAAGGGCCATGTCAAAGGCATCACATCAGCTTCTCAGACCACACCTGAAAGAGACCCACCACCCCAGCCACACCTCCTCCTTGCTGCCAGAAGTTTCCAACAAAATACAAACATTTCCCCCATCTCTGGGTGCAGTGCAAAGGAACCCCAAGAAAATCTCAAGGAATAAGCACTGGACAAGTTCTTCTGCTCATTGAGCCCAGCCACTTCCTCTGTTAGTGGTGGTCCCTGAAGTCACAGAGACACCATGTCACTCCATGAATCGGAGAACTGAGTTTATGGGGACAGTGGGGACAGAAAGCCCTTCCTCCAGGGGTCTCTCTGGAAGTGGGGAGGATGCAAGGCCTCCGTGGTATCATGTGAGGGATTGTTCTAATCAGTCTCATCCTCCACCCCTAAGTGCATCAAATTCCACCATAGGGCTTAATCCCTTTAGTTTTAAGATTTAAAAAAAAAATTTTTTTTTTCTCTAAATACAACTGCCCTAAAACTGTAAGACTCTAGAGATGATTTTAAGAGACATTGTTTAAACACCCCCATGGCCAGAAGGAGACATGGGGCGGGGGGGGAATGAGACAGACCAGCCTACAGTTGTAAGCCTACTTCTTCCCTCCTGCCTCAAGCACGCAGACACCCCATTCAAGGAGGGAAGGCTGAGGAACGCTGTGCACGTTTGCTACCGGCTCTTAGAACCTAGGCTGGGGAACTTGGGTGGAGAAGCTGATGTGTACCCTAAGCACGTGAAGCAAATAGGGCTAAAGTCATCCTTAAAGACCCAGTGACAGAAGGTCACTGACCCAATGGCTTATCAGTGCACAAAAAAGAAAGAAAAGGACGAGCCCTGAGAGTTCCATCTCTTCAGAGAAGCTTGCTGCAGGGGAAAAGATGGAACTTGCTGTTAGATTCTTGATTAAAATCCTGTAACATTCCTCTTTCTCTCCAGAGACACCCAGGCAGCAGTTTGCACTCTGCATTCCCCTTCCTGAGTGCTACTTGCCCTCTTTCAGGACACAGATGTAATCCATCCTGTATCTTTTGTGAGAATGGTGGGAGGATGCGGAGGTTGGGGAGAGGCAAGTTTAAGCAGGAGGAAAATGAAAACAGATGCCTAGAAAGGAGGCCAGGCCTGTGGGAATGGCACAGCCGGAAGCCAGCTCACTGGGAGCTGGCAGTCTCCCCCTTCCTTCCCCCTCCTTCCTCCTCTCTTTCTTCTCCTCTCCCTCTCCTCCTTCCCTCCCACCTCCTCCTTCTCCTCCCTTTCCTCTCTCCTCTTCCTCCCCTTCCCACAGGCAGCCCCTAGGGACCAGCCCTGGGAGACACAGGCCTGGAAAGACCTCCAGTGAGGGACAGCTCATCACTAGAGGAAATCTTGGAGGTCTCCCATTGCTCCTTTCAATCAACTGTTGGCAATTCATTGGGAGAGCTTGGAAGGGAATGGTGGTGCCATACTAGGGACAAATGGGCATGGAGCAGACTCTGAAAAGAAGGAGAAACGTGTCTGCAGGAACAGGGAGTGAGGCCCAGAGCAGAGGCCCCACCCCAGCAGTCCTCCCCCCAAACCTCTGGCCCAGCACGCTCCACAGGGTGCCAGGCAGAGAGGACAGAGCACTCGCCAGGGAGGACTTAAGCCTGAGGCCTGGTGGTGTGACCGAGAGTGTCGCCCACCTCTGTAGGGTCTGCTAAGGAGCATTTCAAGCTAAACTGTAAATATGTTACTTAATCAAGCCATTCTAGGATCTGACTGGCAAGATCCTGGGGTTAGGGGAGACAAAAATCCAGGTCATAGGACAGGCACCGCTGTTCTGCCACATCCAGTCCTGGGCATTCAGCCAGAGCCATGGTGTTCTAGGGGACACCACAGCCCATATGGGCCCCTCAAAGGGCTTGGTTCCTCAGGAGGAGGGGGCTGTACTCAGGAAGTCTAGGCCCATGCCAAGGCCAGACCACAGTTCTGCCTTAGGGCATGACCCGGGTCCCTGCAAGCCTGTCACAAGCAGTGGGCTTTTGCCTTGTTTTGTTTTTATTTTAATCCATGTAATTGGAACTTTATGAATTCTTACAGCTTTTGAGGAGGGCATAGCAGCATGCTAGGCCTCTGTCTTAAGTGCACCCTGAACTGACTCCTAGAACACAAGCAGGCCCACCATTATGCTGACATTCTCACTGCCCCTGCCTTCTAACCAAAGCTGGAAATTACAGACATCCTGCAGCGGCTGGGATGTGATGTGGGGGCACCGTCTGCCTCAGCTCCTCCAAAAGACATGAGGAACAATGGCCACTGCCTCCTATAACCCAGCCCCCTGTGCAGGCCTAGGAGGCACTGGTGGAGGGGGCTTGACTCGCAAAACCGTCTTCAACACTGGAGCTGACCATTCCAGTATACTGATAATTCAACTCAAAGGGTAAATGTCTAATTTTTATTTCATCTACAGCAGGATTTCTGGCATCTAGGACAAACCAAAGAGCTTAGCTCTAATGTGAATAGGTTGATATGGAAAACTGAGATAGCAAATATGTTTCATTGAGGGCAACTCTGCATTTAACATGACTGATTTCCTTTAAACTGTTCAAAATACTCAGAGGCCCTAGCTCTATTAGCCAATGGCTTAGAACATCTTCACTGGGAGAACAAAGGCATTCCTGAGTCACAGGATTTCAGAATGGCCCATCTAGCTTTTCTGTACTTTGATACCTGTGATGTTAAGATTGTGTTTCAACTTGGCAGGGCCATGATTCTCAGTGTTTTGGCAGTCGTATAATGTGATCACTTCTCTGTTGAGATTTGATATATGATCACCCCCATGATGGGATCTGCTGTGAGTAGCCAATCAGTTGAAAGGGAGTTTCCTTGGGCATGTGGCCTGCATCAAATATAAGCAAATGTTCTAGCAAGGCTTGGGGACTTTTGCTTGTTCTGGATCCTGTAGCTGGCTCATGTTCCTCTGGCTTCTGGTTCTTGGGAAATGAGCTAGCAGCTTACCTGTGGTCTTACCTTCCAATCTTGGGATTCGTCTATCTTCACAGCCTGTAAGCAAAAGCCCTGCTCTCCCACCACCAGCTGCCGATCTTGGGTTCGCCAGCCCCTGCAGCTAAGTGAATCAGGAGAAGCCTTGTGGTCTTGCCTGCTGATCTTGGGATTCATCAGTCTTCACAGCCTGTGAGCAAGAGCCCTGCTTGCTGACCTGCTGATCTTGGGTTGGCCAGTCCCTCCAGCTAGGCAAATCAGGAGAAGCCACTATCCTGATCCATGGACTTAGGACGTTCCAGCCTCTACAGCTACGTGAGCCATTTCCTTGACATAAATCTCTATATATATTTATGCACTTTACTGGTTTTGCTTCTCTAGAGAACCCAGCCTAAGACATTTGCTACCGAGAGTGGTTCTAGAGAAACAAAACTGTAAGGATGAGCTTTCTAAATTGGTTCTCAAGTCTGGTTAGTCTTCAAGATGTTGATGATTCTGCTTCCAATAGTAAAGAGGGCACTGCAAATCCATGGTGTGAGGTGGCAATTCAAATACACAAAATATCACCACCAATAAATCAGGTATTGGTGAAAGGTGAAGCTCTGGGTGATTGCATGTGTGATACTTTTCTACAATTTTGTCATAATGAGAAGTATAAGGAAGCTGGTTGGGTGGTCCTCTTTCACTAGATAAACTGGTGAAAGAAAGAAATGGGCTCAGGGCTTCAGAGTCACAGCTCAAGTGCCACATAAACGACCTCAAAGTTTCTACTTGTGCCTTGAAAGAAAGCCTTATTTCTTATAGCAACAGAGCTGATATTGTTGAAAACCAAACCCAGTGTCTTATCATAAGAGTGGCTGAATTACAGTGCCAACTCAACTGCCAACATCAAGCAGTATTTAAAGTGGAGCATTGATTGGGAAGAAATGGGATCCTGAAACTTGGGATGAGGACATATGGGCAGAAAATCAGGAAGCTGGAGACACTGAGCCTCTAAATTCCATCGAATCACTCCCACCAACAGAACCAGCCCTCTCACTCCCATCTGAAGAGATTACTCCATCTTTGCTGCTAAACTACTCTGCCCAGTAAACACATTAGCCCCTCCACTCCCATCTAATGAGATTAATCCAGCTGTATCTTACCTGAATCCTTAACCACGGGACACCATGTCACCATGCGGCCTGAGCTACACATCATGAAATGGATGTCGTCTGACCCACAGAGTCATAAAGTTGGGTGTTCACAGCAGCACTCCATCATTACAATGGAAGTGGTATATATGAGATTGGGCCTGAACAGGACCTGAAGGCACAAGTAAGTTGCATGAGGAAGTGGCCCAAATGCCCATTGTCTCCACTCCTGTCACATTAGCTTCCATCTCCCAGTCTTCACCTATGGCCTCATGGGGAGTTCTTTATGAATAATTTACTAAAGAAGAGAAAATTTGTGCCTGGTTTAGAGGTAGTTCTGCATGATATGCAAGCACCACTCAAAAGTGGACAGCAACAGCACTACAGCCCCTTTCTGGGACCTCCCTGAAGGACAGTGGTGAAGGGAAATCCTCCCAATGGGAAGAACTTCCAGCAGTGCACCTGGTTGTTCATTTTGCTTGGAAGGAGAAATGGCCAGATGTGCAATTGTATACTGATTCATGGGCTGTGGCCAATGGTTTGGCTGGATGGTCAGGGACTTGGAAGGAACATGATTGGAAAATTGGACATAAGGATTTATGGGGAAGAGGTATGTGGATAGACCTCTCAGAATGAGACAAAGAAGTGAAGGTATTTGTGTTTCATGTGAATGCTTACCAAAGGGTGACCTCAGCAGAGGAGGATTTTAACAATCAAGTGGATAGGATGACACGTTCTGTGAAAACCACGCATCCTCTTTCCCCAGCTATTCCCGTCATTGCTCAATGACCTCATGAGCAAAGTGGCCATGGTGGCAGGGATGGAGGTTATTCATGGGCTCAGCAAGACAGACATCCACTCATCAAAGCTGACTTGGCTACAGCCACTGCTGAGTGTCCAATCTGCCAGCAGCAGAGACCAACACCGAGTCTCCAATATGACACCATCCCTCGAGGTGATCAGCCAGAAATCTGCTGGCAAGCTGATTACATTGGACCGCTTCCACCATGGAAACGGCAGTGTTTTGTTCTTACTGGAATAGACACTTACCTTGGATATGGATTTGCCTTCTCTGCGCAAAATGCTTCTGCCAAAACTACCATCCATGGACTTACAGAATGTCTTGTCCACCATCATAGTATCCCATACAGCATTGCCTCAGATCAAGGGACTCACTTCACCACAAATGAAGTGCAGAAATGGGCCTGTGCTCATGGAATTCACTGGTCTTACCATATTCCCCATCATTTTGAGGCAGCTGGCTTGATAGAATGATGGAATGGGACTTCTAAAGATGTAATTACGATGCCAGCCAGGTGGCAATACCTTGCAGGGTTGGGGTAATATCCTCCAGGAGGCTGTATATGCTCTAAACCAATGTCAAATATACGGTGCTATTTATCCCATAGCCAGGATTCATGGGTCCAGGAATTAAGGGATGGAAATGGCAGTGGCACCACTCACTATTACCCCTAGTGACCCACTCACAGGATTTTTGCTTCCTATCCCCATGACCTTCTGCTCTGTGGGTTTAGAGGTCTTAGTCCCAAATTGAGGAATGCTCCCACCTGGAGACACATCACTGATTCCATTGAACTGGAAGCTAAGAATGCCACCTCACCACTTTGGCCTCCTTATGCCTCTGGATCAACAGGCAAAGAAGGGAGTTACTATGTTGGCCAGTGCTGTTGATCCTGATTACCAAGAGAAAATCAGATTTATAGTACATAATGGAGGTAAAGAAGAGTATGTTTGGAATGTAGGAGATCCCTTAGGGAGTCCCTTTTTCTACCATGCCCTGTGATTAAAGTCAATAGAAAACTACAGTAACCCAATTCCAACATGACTACTACTGGCCCAGACCTTTCAGGAATGAAGTTTTGGGTCACCCCACCAGGCAAAGAACCATGACCAGCTGAGGTGCTTGCTGAGGGCAAAGGGAATATGGAATGGGAGGCGGAAGAAGGTAGTTCTAAATACCAGTTATGGCCACATGACCAGTTGCAGAAATGAGGACTGTAGTTGTTATGAGTATTTCTGCTTTGTATGTGTGCATCAAATATTTTTGTTTTCTTCACTCATAAAATATAAGATGTAAACAGGGCTAGTGCATTTTTGGTTATATACGTGTTTGTTGTATCATGTTGGGTGCAAGTATGACTTTATAATTGTCTTTATTCAGAGATTGTTTATTAGGGAAATGCGTACAGGTGCCAAGTTGACAAGGGGTGGACTGTGATGTTTAAGATTGTGCGTCAACTTGGCTGGGCCATGATTTTCATTGGTTTGTCAATCATATGATGTTGTGATCACCTATGATGAGATTTGATAAAAATATGATCACCTCTATGATAGGATCTGTTGTGAGTTAACAAACAGGTGAAAGGGAGTTTCCTTGGGAGTGTGGCCTGCATCAAATATAAGCGGACGTTCTGGCACAACTCGGGGGCTTTTGCTTGTTCTGGATCCTGTAGCTGGCTCCTCTTCGTCTGACCTCCAGTTCTTGGGACTTGAGCTAGCAGCTTACCTGTGGTCTTGCCTGCCAGTCTTGAGATTTGTCGATCTTAGCAGCCTGTGAACCAGAGCCCTGCTCTCCAACCTACCAATCTTAGGTTCACAGCCCCTGCAGCTACATGAATCAAGACAAGCCTTGTGGTCTTGCCTGCTGGTCTTGGGATTCATTGATCTTCACAATCTGTGAGCAAGAGCCCTGCTCTCCCACCTGCTGATCTTGGGTTGGCCAGCCCCTGTGGCTACGTGAATCAGGAGAAGCCTCTATCTTGATCCATGGATTTGGGCCATTTCAGCCTCTACAATACAGTGAGCCATTTCCTTGACATAAATCTCTTTATATATATTTATACACTTTACTGGTTTTGCTTCTCTAGAGAACCCAGCCTAAGACAGTACCCAGGTAAGATTTAGTAGGAAAAGTGAAATGCCAACAATAAAGCATTGCAGCTATTTCAGTTGAACATCTAAGGACTGGCAAAATAATATTAAAGATCCCAAAAGTACACTTGCCAAGTGTCCTCCCCAGTTGTACTTAAAGTCTATAATGAGAGCAGGAAGGTGAAGCAAGCAGAAATATTTTCTTTTCACACTCCTGTTCCTCTTCCCAAACACATTCGACTTTGGTTTGAGTCTAGCTGAGAGCCAGGGTTGAAAGTTGTCTTGGTCCAACCTGAGAGACGGTGATGATTCTCTGGAGTGAGGCCAGATTTGTTTCATAACAATAGCATTGTGACAACAGTTACCATTACTGTATGCACTATTTGTCATTTTCCAAAAACTTTCTATATCTGATTTTATTATGATGGCTTTCCTCGAAGTATTGCTATCCCCACCTAACATGGGAGGAAACAGAAAGAGAGAATAAATACCTTGTCCAGAGTCACACAGCTAATGAGTACTTAGCCAAGTCTTTACTATAGGCCTTCCAATTCTCAGTCTCAGGCTCTGTCCACCACTAAGACCTGACTAGGCATAGAATGACCCTAACCAGAGAGCCCTGACTCAGCCCAGAAAACCACCCCACCCTATTGCTTACCTTCATGGCTCCCTCAGACCAGCTTTATCAAAATCACATGCAGTGTTGTATAAAAATTACAGATTACTAGTGCCTCTACAGAGAATTGGACTTGGTTCTGTGGGTGAGGCCTGGGAATCTGCATTTTGGGATGTATGAGCTGAATTCAATAACCAGTCTGTTGGGAACCTTGGTTCTAAATGCAAGCTCTTTGGAAGTAGGGCATTTTCTCTTTGTCTGCCTAGTACTTGGCATATGGTAGGTGTTTAATAAATGTTTGTTGAATGAAAATTTATCAGACCAAAACCAAAACCCTCAACAGAGCCATCTACTTGTTAGTACTTGGAGTACTGATAATCTCAGCCAGGGGTCAGCAAACTTGAGCCCAGAGCCAAATCCAGCCCACCTGTTTGTCACAGTATGGCAGCAGAGTTGAGTGGTTGTGACAGAGACCATATGGCCACAAAGCAAAAAACGTGTGCTGTCTGGCTCTTTACAGAAAGAATTTGCCAACCTCTGATCTAGGCAAATGGGTTCTAAAGCCAGCTGACCATTAGAATTACCTGGGGAATTTCCAGGAAAAGCCACCAGGGTAAATCCAAGAGCCACCAACTAGGGCTGCTCTGAGAGCCCAGGATAACCTTCATCCCATGTGAAGTTTCCGTGTCTTCACAGGTACTGTTTCTGCTTTTTCCCAGACTCTCAGACCCTGAAGGCAGATCAGAACCTGAATATGTGATATCAGGAGTATCTGCACAAGGCCCAGGCTCCTTCCTATATTAAGAATAACACATTATAGTGTCTTGAAGAAATAATTACTATGAGTCAGAATCGACTTGACGGCAATGTGTTTGGTTTTGGTTTTTGGTTACAGACATTCGCTAGGCTTTCCCAGAGCAAAAACACACAACAAAGACACCCAACATTATTTGTGTGAAAAGTGATTAGGTAAGGAAGCTAGCCACCACCTATCTGTCATTTGTTGTATTGTGGTGGCTTGCATGTTGCTGTGATGTTGGAAGCTATGCCACCAGTATTTCAAATATCAGCAGGGTCACCCATGGTAGACAGATTTTAGCTTAGCTTCCAGACTAAGACAGACTACCAAGAAAGGTCTAGCGATCTACTTCTAAAAATCAGCCAGTGAAAACCCTATGGATCACAACAGAATATTGTCCAATATAGTGCTGGTAGATGAGGCCCCTAGGTCTCACCATGGCTGCAACAATGGATTTAAGAATGCCAACAATCGTGAAGACAGCACAGGACCAGCAAGGTTTTGTTCTGTCATATGTAAGGTCAGCGTAAGTTGTAGCCAGTTCAACTGCAACTAACAATAACACCAAGAAGGGTAGGGGAAACCCATTAACCAAGTAATTACAAAGTTCTCCTAAAGCTCTCACCTCATCAATTTGGCCAAAACATTTGCTTTGTGAAGGTTAAGAACCAAGCTCTGCAACATGCGAGCCCAGACTCAGGTTCGGCTCTGGAATGGACTCTAAGTTCCTTTAAGCTTTGGTTTCTCCATACATAAAATAGGAATATTAAAAAAGTACTTATTCCACAGGGTTTCTGTTTTATGAGATTTTAACAAGATAATGCACATAATGTGCTTTGTAATGCAACAGAAACTGAGTAAATGTCAGCTTTTCTCACAAAAAATAACCGAAACCTGTTGCTGCCGAGTTGATTCCAACTCATAGCAACCCTACGGGACAGAGTAGAACTGTCCCATAGGGTTTCCAAGGAGCAGCTGGTGGATTCAAAGTGTCAACCTTTTGGATAGCAGTCAAGCTCTTAACCACTGTGCCACCAGGGATCCTTTCTCACAAGAACACGGCTATTTAAAAAAAAAGAACATTGCTATTAAAAAAAAAAGAACATTCTTTGACTAAAATGAATTAAGATTAGGACCTGTGTCCCCAAAATACTTGCTACTTTATTTGAGGAAGAACACTATTACATGCTATTTTTCAGTTAGGTTTTTGGGAACCAATTAGCTTACATAGAAAATTCAGCCATCAAAGGAAATGCAGGAAGTTAAAGAATCTGCATTCTAAAAATAGAAAGGGTTTCAGCCAACATTAACCTATAATTAGTTTTATATTATTCCACTTAGGTCTTTTCCTCCAACTCAAGTTCAAACAAAAAGAACCAAGTGTGCAGCTCTGGGACTCATCAGCTTCGTGGCATGGGTTCTGCAGGGAAGCATTTGACTGATGGGCCATCCATATAAATAATTGCCTGGGTCACCCAGGTGAGCGTGGGATAGAAAGGAGAGACGAACTCTGAAGCATTCCTTTAGTAGCTAAGTTTTTTTTTTTTCCCTCCTGTTAACAAAGTTGAAGAACATCAGGACCCAGAAATTGCCTAAGGCTTCAAGACTCTTCTTTCTCGCCCCTACTAGGAATATCAAAGGGTCCTCCGCTCCCAGAGGGTAAATGTCACCTCCACTTCACCAAAGCCGTGTCCCCAGGCAGTACTCCTGGTCATCCTGCATCAGAGCCATGCCTCGGCCAGGGCTTGGGCAGCCCTGTCAATCACAGGCCGGCATGGACATTGATACAAACAACATAAATTGAGAAAATGAAGTTATTTGTTCTTGCCAAAAATCTGACTTATGAAGGACGTTTATAGATTTGAGGCTGATAAAGGACAGTGGTGACAAACCAAAAGCACCCAGATTGATAATCCACATTGATTTAATTCACTCAGAGTATTTTGTTTGCCTCTTTTTGCCCATGTAGACTGATGCTTGATTTCTAAGTGGTCTGGTATTTACGATAAAAGACATACAAACACTCGGCGATTTGAGGAAGAACTCTTTCAAGTTATTCTACTTATTCTGGGATGAGATACTTAATGGAAAGTACTGGCATAGAGGGTGAATAATCAAACAGCATATCTACTTCTGGCTGTCAGCCAAAAATTTTCTGTACCCACTGGCACGTGTATATAATCTATTCAACTGTAAATTCCTTGACTTCAGTTTCCTCTTTTCTTCCTCTCAGCATCTAGGACAACAGTCTGCATGAAATTATAAGTCAATAAATGCTATTAGTTGTCCAATGTTTAGACCTGTGTTTTTAAGGACCACATCTACCCAAATAAAATAGGATCACACTGATTTGACTACACCTCCTCCTGATACACACATACTTTTTAACAGAACATTTGCTGTGTAGGTAGATTCTTCCTCTTTCGCTGCACATGGGGAGAGCACTGAAGTCTCCAGTGCTGAGCAGCTGAACAGCTCTGACTGGCCTGGAGCTCACCATTTCTCCCACTCTCCACCATTGCGTTTGCACAAGACTCTCCTAGAACATCACGTTAGTGTGCACACTGAGCAAACTCTTCTACCTGTGTTCAACTCATAAAGGATCTACCATTTGTCTTGCTTTGTTTTTACTATATTTTACATTAGCTTCTGATGCTTTAATTAGTAATTACATTGTGAGGGGAAATTATGTGGAGAAAACAAATTACGTGAAGAAACACAGATGCATATAACACATGAAATATGTCAAACAAGTATCAGCTGAAATTTACAAGAAGGAAAAATTAAAAAATGTGTGAAGATACTTTTACAGAAAATGAGAACACTCATAGATTGTGCAACCTATTGTTATTTTAAGTTAAAATATTATCTCTGTTTTTAGGATTTTTTTTTCTCCTCTAAATGTTCTTGTGGCTTTGCCACAGTATCCCCAAGTTCTCGTTTACCAAAATCTTTTCTCAGAGATGAGGGAGATAAATGATAGAGGGAAAGAGTGTGAGGTGCACAGCCAGAAGCGTCCTCACCACCCTGGCTCTTCTCAGGGCCTTTGAGCTGCAGTGAGAAAGGCACTACTCTGCAAAGCTTGCTCTTGAAGCCATGATATCATTCAATGGTATTACTGAGTCCTTACACCAGACATTATGCTAAGCACATTACAAGTATTACCTCTAAATCCCATTGCAACAACAATTAAGTCACTATTATCACCCACACTTTATAAATTAGCAAACTAAAGTTTCGCCAAAGGCACACAACTACTACCTAGCAGATAGGAATCCAGGCCTGCCTGGCTCCAAAACACCTGCTTCCCGTTCTGTATCACACAAGCAGGCCATAGGTTCTGGAAATATGGAATATGTGCATGCATGCATCCATATACACAGACATATGCTCACACACGTGTACACACACCACAGGCTGAAGATGTCCTCAGTGACATTATATATATTCATCTATGTTACTAGACTTTATGCCTCTAAAGTCCTATAACTCTTTTGCAGTTGACACTGCCCTGCAGCTAATAAGCTCAGGGTTAAGTAAGAGCACTGGGTTTGATTTATATATATTTTTTTTGATGAAAATATACATAATAAAACATGCATCCATTCAACAATTTCTACATGCACATTTCAATGACATTGGTTACATACTTGACATTGTGTCACCATTCTCACTTTCTCTACCAGTATTGTTTTACCACCATTAACTTAGACTTTCTGCCCCTTAAAGGTCACATTTGTGCTTTAGAGTTACCTGTCAATTTGATCTCATATATATATAATTCTTGAAAAGAACATAGTGCTCAAGGAAAACCTTTACTAATTGAGCTAATCTGTTGTTTAGTTTAAAGGTGACTTCAAGGGGGTAGTTTTGGTTCAAAGTTTAAAGATTATTTCTGGGCAATAGATTGAGGGGTTCCCCCAGTCTCAATGGATCCAGTAAGTCTGGTTTCCATATGAATATGAGTTCTGTTCCACATTTTTCCTCCTTTTGATCAGGATCCACGTATTGGGCCCTTGACCAAAATTTTCTGTAATTGTAGCTAGGAACAATCCATTTATTCTGGTCTCATGGCAAAGGACGTAGCAGTTCATGGAGGCAGTTAGACCTGCATTCCATTTCCTTTTCCAATTCCTCAGTCTCCTTATTCTGCTGTTCCAGGTGAATAGAGACCAACTGTTGTATCTTCAGCGGCTGCTCTTGCAAGCTTTTAAGATCCCAGGCACTACTCAGCAAACTAGAAGGTAGAACAGAAACTCTAAAGACATCATTAGGTCAGTTTACTGGATAGAACCACAAAACCATGACCCTAAACCTCTGAACCAGGAAAACTAATCCTATGAGGTGTTTAGTTATACCTAAGTAGTATCAACAACTGCTGTAGTTGTAAAATCATATATAACACTATATTTACCATTTCGCTCTTTTTTCTCATGTACAGTTTAGCAACCTCACACGTCTTGTCAGTTGACATAGTGTGGGGGCTTGCAAGTTGCTGTGATGCTGAAAGCTATGCCACCGGTATTCGAATACCAGCAGGGTCACCCATGGCCGACAGGTTTCAGCAGAGCTTCCAGGCTAAGACAGACTAGGAAGAAGGACCTGGTGGTCTACTTCTGAAAAGAATTAGCCAGTGAAAACCTTATAAATAGCAGTGGAACATTGTTTGATATAGTGCTGGAAGA